>NC_081556.1:13750605-13973105 GCF_963082655.1 Stomoxys calcitrans | reverse complement strand
TATACAGCTAGTGTATATAGCTGCTTAACCCCTCAACCCTCCTTAATTTTACCAAAGCGCCTCTTTCAAGTAAAGGTCCTTTTGTGACCTTTCCCTAATATTGATTTACAGTAAATTTGCACAAAATTACCCTTATCCACTTTTCAAATAAGATATCATCTTTAAATACATCCCACTATGACTTTCACAGTATTTCTACCATGCTGACAAACCAATTGGAAACACACAAAATTGTGTGACTTACATTGGAAATGTTGACATCATCATTGAATGTGGCAAAATCCAACAACACGTTGGATTTCAATTCGATTTAATAGTTTCGTACCAAACCCAAAGAAATTCTCCCATGGTATATGATGTGCAGAAACGTCACACATAGTTCTGTGGTAATGCTTAAAGAGTGTGAATATGCCTTTTGTGCAATGTTTCAAAAGGAAATTTTTACACTTCTGGCTTGCAGCAGAACATTTGTTCACATTTCCAACACATTCACACACTTTTGGTCTATATTTACATGAGAGAGTATTTCCACATGACCGCCTTCGAGTGCTGGGTTAACTATGCTTTGAAAATAAATTGTATTAGTGTTACAACAATGTCATTCAGGGGGGCTACCAAAATTACAAAGGAGTGCTTCTTTGTTTCCAGGGGGTTCTATTCCAATTTAAGATTACATTTAAATATAAACATATATAAGCATAGAATAGGAGATTCTGCCAATATAAGGCTTTTTAATGGTGTCCCGCCATAAGGCCCATTTCCCTCTAGGATGCAGACATTTTAAGTTTTCCACCTGAAATTTTGATTTTTAATGGATTTTCGATGACATTTTGAATTTTTTGGTGTAGCCACAAATTAAGGCCCATTTCCCTCTAGGACGCATAGTTAAGGAGATACAGCCATTTTAGGTTTTTCATCTGAAATTTCGATTTTTTATGGATTTTCAAAGAAATTTTAAATTTTTTGATGGAGTCACATATTAAGGCCCCTTTCCCTCTGGGACGCATAGTTAAGGAGATACAGCCAATTTTAAGTTTTCCATCTGAAATTTCGTCTTTTTATGGATTTTCGATGAAATTTTGAATTTTTTGATGGAGTCACAAATTAAGGCCCATTTCCTTCTAGGACGCATAGTTAAGGAGATACAGTCATTTTAAGTTTTCCATCTGAAATTTCGATTTCTAATGGATTTTCAAAGAAATTTTGAATTTTTTTAATGGAACCACAAATTAAGGCCCATTTCCCTCTAGGACGCATAGTTAAGGAGATACAGCCATTTTAAGTTTTCCATCTGAAATTTCGATTTCTAATGGATTTTCAAAGAAATTTTGAATTTTTTGGTGGAGTCACAAATTAAGGTCCATTTCCCTCTAGGACGCATAGTTAAGGAGATACAGCCATTTTAAGTTTTCCATCTGAAATTTCGAATTTTAATGGATTTTCGATGAAATTTTTTATTTTTTGATGGAGTCACAAATTAAGGCCCATTTCCCTCTAAGACGCATAGTTAAGGAGATACAGCCAATTTAAATTTTCCATCTGAAATTTCGTCTTTTTATGGATTTTCGATGAAATTTTGAATTTTTTGATGGAGTCACAAATTAAGGCCCATTTCCTTCTAGGACGCATAGTTAAGGAGATACAGTCATTTTAAGTTTTCCATCTGAAATTTCGATTTCTAATGGATTTTCAAAGAAATTTTGAATTTTTTGATGGAGTCACAAATTAAGGCCCATTTCCCTCTAGGACGCACAGTTAAGGAGATACAGCCATTTTAAGTTTTCCATCTGAAATTTCGATTTTTAATGGATTTTCGATGGAATTTTGAATTTTTTAATGGGGTCACAAATTAAGGCCCATTTCCCTCTAGGACGCATAGTTAAAGAGATACAGCCATTTTAAGTTATTCATTTGAAATTTCGATTTTTAATGGATTTTTAAAGAAATTTTGAATTTTTTGATGGAGTCACAAATTAAGGCCCATTTCCCTCTGGGACGCATAGTTAAGGAGACACAACCATTTTAAGTTTTCCATCTGAAATTTCGATTTTTAATGGATTTTCAATGAAATATTTAGTTTTTTGATGGAGTCACAAATTAAGGTCCATTTCCCTCTAGGACGCAGAGTTAAGGAGATACAGCCATTTTAAGTTTTCCATCTGAAATTTCGATTTTTAGTGGATTTTCGATGAAATTTTTAATTTTTTTAATGGAACCACAAATTAAGGCCCATTTCCCTCTAGGACGCATAGTTAAGGAGATACAGCCATTTTAAGTTTTCCATCTGAAATTTCGATTTTTAATGGATTTTCAATGAAATTTTGAATTTTTTGATGGAGTCACAAATTAAGGCCCATTTCCCTCTAGGACGCATAGTTAAGGAGATACAGACATTTTAAGTTTTCCATCTAAAATTTCGATTTTTAATGGATTTTCGAAAAAATTTTGAATTTTTTAATGGAGTCACAAATTAAGACCCATTTCCCTCTAGGACGCATAGTTAAGGAGATACAGCCATTTTAAGTTTGCCATCTGAAATTTCGATTTTTAATGGATTTTCCAAAAAATTTTGAAATTTTTGATGGAGTCACAAATTAAGGCCCATTTCCCTCTAGGACGCATAGTTAAGGAGATACAGCCATTTTAAGTTTTCCATCTGAAATTTTGATTTTTAATGGTTTTTCAATGAAATTTTGAATTTTTTAGTGGAGTCACAAATTAAGGCCCATTTCCCTCTAGGACGCATAGTTAAGGAGATACAGCCATTTTAAGTTTTGCATCTGAAATTTTGATTTTTAATGGATTTTCAATGAAATTTTGAATTTTTTGATGGAGTCACAAATTAAGGCCCATTTTCGTCTAGGTCGCATAGTTAAGGAGATACAGCCTGTGAAGTTTTCCATCTCAAATTTTTTTTCCTTCCATTTTCCTTTTAAAACAAAAATCTAAAGGATTATTAAAAACTTCAAATTGAAGAAATTTTTCTGGTATACCCTTTAAATATCATTAAAATTTATGCTAATTGCTGCAGGCGGTAACTTTGCAAGATAACCTCTTAGTTTGACATCAGATATTAATGAGACTCTATTACATTGTCCAGTTGTAGCCAATATTTTAGTTTAAAAACAGCATGGAATACATAAACACCTAAATCTGTATTAGAGCTGCCACCTTTGAGCTCACCCATACACTGAACTAGAGTGTTATTGCAATGAATGCTCTAAGTCTTTCCCTATGAGTTTTTTGTGTGCTGCTATGGCACTGTGCAGTGCCATAGTCCTGCCTAACACGCAAGGTGTATTTGCAGGAAAAATCCTTTCTCTTCATGATGGAAATTCATGGTAGTGCTACAACATCCGCTTGCCGAATCTGTTTGAAAAATCTTTGCTATGCTTTTGTTGTTTTATCGCCCTTAGTGGCTGGGAGGAAGGGCGGGGAGGAAGGGTATGGGGGATATTTACATAAATTCTTATTGTGTATTTTCAAGGGAGAAGCTTTTGTGAGACACCAAAAGGATATGGCGATGAAGATGAGGATGAGGATGTCGACAACGGCATGGCGATGGCAATGGCAACACATAAAACAAGCAACAGCAATGTTGAAGAAATGCTTTGGAGGAGTTGGCACAAAACGTTGCCTTTGTAATGTTAGTTGCCGCCAGAGGGACATATAAAATATGCACAATGGGCTGAAACAAACAAAATGCAAAAGAAAAAATTCAAAGGCTGCAAGGAAAAATTCATTTTGAACAAAATAAAAATAAATTTATGGTTTATGGTGCAGAAAAGCCTTCGAACTGCCTAAATCA
Organism: Stomoxys calcitrans; assembly: GCF_963082655.1. NCBI lineage: Eukaryota > Metazoa > Arthropoda > Insecta > Diptera > Muscidae > Stomoxys > Stomoxys calcitrans. The sequence continues at coordinate 13,969,297 of NC_081556.1, read as the reverse complement.
CCACATTTATGAGTGGCTTGTTTTGAGCACAATTTGCCCCACTGTTTGCTCTCAGTTTATTTTTCTTTGAATTTTCTGTGTCACTGCCACTGTTGCCAGAGTGCAGCAATTTCTGGAGTCCTGTGGCCTGCCAGTGCTGCACAAGAGCGCTGTCCCCAAATCCCCCTGTGTCCTTTGGCGCCTGCAGACGGCCATGTGATACTGATGGTGATGGAGTCGTATGGCCTTTGTTATGTTCTCTAAGTGCAGTGCTTTGTAATCTTTAACATTTATTTGCAAGAACTTAAGAATGCAATTTAGTATGGAATTAAGCAGACCAACAGGCTGGAAGCGAAGCAAGGAAGCACGAAGCAACGCAAGAAGGTGATGCTAGAAAGGATCAAGGCAAGCCATTTTCGAGACTCGAACCCCTGTATGCTACTTCTTACTTTGTATTGTATTCGCCAAAGCACAATGGACGCTCTCTGCTCAATGCAGCCCTTTTAAATTTTTAATGAGATTTTATACAAAAATCCACAAGAATAACAAGGCAAAAAGAAAAAACGAAACGATATGAAATGGAATGAATGAAGCAAAGCAAAGCCAAGCCAAGGGAGAGCCATTGAGTGAGTGAATAAAAGATTAAATCAAATAAAAATTATTATAATGATAAGAAAACATGTTCCAGCCAAGAGCCAAGAACCATCCTTGGTTTGTGCTGCAAAATTTCATCAAAAGCAAACTTTGGACTAAAAAACCTTACAGCACACACTGCCATGACCGGCATGTGGAGATAGAACAAGACTTGGAACTTATTTTTTTTTTGTTATGTTATAACATTATGTAGATGATGTCAAAACACTGTTCTTTTTGACTTCTCTCCTGTCATCTCTCCATTGCATACTTTTAGGGGCATGTGTTTTTCTATCATTAATGAGTCAAGGCAATGAGCTCAGTGTCACTCACTAATTATCCCCCCCGCCCCCCCTTATTGACATAGAATGGCAGCAGTATGCAGCTAAACTCTGAATTCCAACTTTGTGCAAAAATTTTAAAATATTTACCAATTAAGTGTGTCAATTTTGTGACACTAATAATCATAATAAGGACTTTGAGGATTTTGTTTGAGTCCCCTCCTCCCTTCCGCCAGCTAAGCTCAAAGGAATTTGAAAGCAAACCTTATGTATGGTTAATTGAAGTTATGTCACTACTCAGTTGTGACATAAGCACACTAAACTCAAATGCGATGAGATGGGAAGAGACGAGGGAGGAATTAGGTCAATAACTTGCAAAGTTTTATCATATTTTCTAGAATTATAAGCAGCCAAACGAATGAAATGTAGAAGGATTATCTGTAGCGATTGATTTGACAAGTCATAAAACGGTTTATGTTGCTTGACCGCATGTGCACGGCCATTATGAGCTATGAAATGGTAAAAGGTTGAAAAAAACAGCGCTCTTACCAGGGAGATGAAGAAGTTTTAAGGACTAGTCTGCATTGGAATCAAGGAAGCGTTGAGATTCACATCGCAGTTAGGTTTGAAAAATATGCAATCCCATGGCAGCCGTTTGTACGTACCGGATTGACCAGATGCAGATCTTCATCGGCAAGGGATGCCGCCTTAGTGTATAACACACTGCTACAACAACAACAAAGACATGCTGAATATGGAACCTATTGGGGCCTATATCCGAAACTATGCCGTCAAGATTGTGCTAAGGCTGAGGGAGCTTGACATGATGAAGGAAAACGGATATGGCCACAATATAATCTGGATACTAAAGATGCGGAGCCGTAGACTGAGCAAGGTCTTGGCATTGGGACCAATTCGAGAAATGATCTTCAGAATTCAATTACCCGAAAGATTAAAGGGAAACGAATGCCTTGTTTTAGGGCGGAGATACCTCTGGCTTTAAAAACTGGTCTTGGACTACCTGGTGACGAGATCAATTCGAGTTAAAAAACTTCAGAATTCGAACGGTGTTACCTCGGGCTTCAATGATAGCTTCAATATGAAAGCAGTGGCCGGATTGGGGGTCTACTTCGACGAACTTGACACCCTTATGTTGGTGAAACTGCTGGGCAAGAGCGAGACCGGACTATGGCTGACTGACCAGGGCTAACGAGCCAGAGAAGAGCTGCGGAGCCAGAACCCTGCTGCGGAGCCGCGTCAGGGCTGCGAAACCCGACCATGATTGCGAAGCCTGACCTGGGATGGGAAGCCTGACTATGGCTGCTGAGCCTGACCAGGGCTGACGAGCCAGAGCGGAGCTGCGGAGCCTGACCATGGCTTTGGAGCTTGTTCAGGGCTTCGGTGCCTGATCAAGACGGCGGAGCCTGAACAAGGCTGCTGAGCCTGATCAGGGCTGACGAGCCAGAGCAGAGCTGCAGAGCCTGACCATGGCTATGGAGCCTGATCAGGGCTGCAGTGCCTGATCAAGGCTGCGGAGCCTGACCAAAGCTGCAAAGCCTGAGCATGGCGGGGAAGCCTAAACAGGGCTGCACAACCTGGGCTGCAAAGTCCGAGGAGCTTGACCATGGTTGCGAAGGGCAGGATGGAAAGCTTGAACAGGGCCGCGAAGCCTGATCATAGCTGCGGAGCCTGGTCAGTACTGAGGAGCCTGACCTGAGCTACGGAACCAGACCATGGCTGTCTGATCAGGGCAGCGGAGCCTGACGGAGCGGACGTGCTACGCTGGCTCCTCTGGAAGGGATTTAACTCTGAGGAGTTTGACCATGGTTGCGAAGCCTGACCTTGGCTTGAACAGGGCCGCGAAGCCTGATTGTAGCTGCGGAGCCTGGTCAGTACTGAGGAGCCTGACCTGAGCTACGGAACCAGACCATGGCTGCCTGATCAGGGCAGCGGGGCCTGACGGAGCGGACATGCTACGCTGGCTCCTCTGGAAGGGATTTAACTCTGAGGAGCTTGACCATGGTTGCGAAGCCTGACCTTGGATGGAAAGCTTGAACACGGCCGCGAAGCCTGATCGTAGCTACGGAGCCTGGTCAGAACTGAGGAGCCTGACGGAGCGGACGTGCTACGCTGGCTCCTCTGGAAGGGATTTAACTCATTCAAAAACTTGAACAGTAAGGCGTTGCTTATGGATTCGAGGTCAAACTTCGTGACGGAACGTTTAAAAATGGCTACAAGATAAAAACAGGATCAGGAAAGGAGGCCTACCGCACTCGATATTGGTATGTCGCTAAGGTCTGCTGGTCTTTGCTATTATCAGATCGGCGCAGCCTGACTAGGGCTGCGGAGCATGACTAGGGCTGCGGAGCATGCCCAAGGCGGCGGAGCCTGACCAGTGCCGCACAACCTGACCAGGATGGCAAAGCCTGACCAGGGCGGCAAAGCCTGACCAGGACGGCAAAGCCTGACCAGGGCGGCAAAGCCTGACCAGGGCGGCAAAGTCTGACCAGGGCGGCAAAGCCTGACCGGGACTGTTAAGCCTAACCAGAGCTGCGGCGCCTGACCAGGGCGGCAAAGCCTGACCAGGGCGGCAAAGCCTGACCAGGGCGGCAAAGCCTGACCAGGGCGGCAAAGCCTGACCAGGGCGGCAAAGCCTGACCAGGGCGGCAAAGCCTGACCAGGGCGGCAAAGCCTGACCAGGGCGGCAAAGCCTGACCAGGACGGCAAAGCCTGACCAGGGCGGCAAAGCCTGACCAGGGCGGCAAAGCCTGACCAGGGCGGCAAAGCCTGACCAGGGCGGCAAAGCCTGACCAGGGCGGCAAAGCCTGACCAGGGCGGCAAAGCCTGACCAGGGCGGCAAAGCCTGACCAGGGCGGCAAAGCCTGACCAGGGCGGCAAAGCCTGACCAGGGCGGCAAAGCCTGACCAGGGCGGCAAAGCCTGACCAGGGCGGCAAAGCCTGACCAGGGCGGCAAAGCCTGACCAGGGCGGCAAAGCCTGACCAGGGCGGCAAAGCCTGACCAGGGTGGCAAAGCCTGACCAGGGTGGCAAAGCCTGACCGGGACTGTTGAGCCTAACCAGAGCTGCGGCGCCTGACCAGGGCTGCGAAGCTTGACCAGGCCTGCGAGACCTAACCAGGGCTGCAGAGACTGAACAGGGCTGCGGAGCCTGACCGGTACTGCGGAGTCTGACCAGGGCTGCAAAGCCTGACCTGGGATGGGACGCCTTACAATGGCTGCGGAGCGGGAGCAGGGCTGCGGTGCCTGGCCGGTACTGCGGTGCCTGACCATAGCTGAGAATCCTGAGCAGGGCGGAGTAGCCTGAACAGGGCTGTAGAATCTGAGAAGGGCTGCAAAGTCTGACCATGGCTGCCGGGCCTGACCATTGTTGGCCTGGCCTGGGATGAGAAGCCTGGTCAGTACTGAGTAGCCTGAAATGAGCTACGGAGCCAGACCATGGCTGCAAAGCCTGACTTGGGCTACGGAACCTGACTGAGGCTGCGGAGACTGACTATGGCTGCGGAGTCCGACTTAAGCTGTAGAGCCTGACTAACGATGCGGAATGGGCTTATAATCTGATTTAGCTCCCACATAAACCGATCTCGGAAATTGACTTTTAAGCACCTAAAAGCAGCACCAATCATTATCCAATTGAGCTGAAATTTTCCACGGAAAGTGTTTGGTTACGAGTATGAATTTTTAGCTTTGGTGTAAATCGTTTGCCATTTGGAACCTTAAGTTTGTTTTTGAATATATTTTCCATCCTTTCAGGGGATATTTTAAGATTTTTTACCCTTCACTCAAATGCAAAATTGCCCATGAGAACCTTCCATTAAGGAACAGGGGCAAACTTCAGCCTTCACGCATTTTGTTCACTTTGAAGTGTGAAACATTTTGTTCACTTTGAAGTGTGTGAGTTCGCCAACAATAGCTGGTTGTGATTTTGCAGTTAAATAAAACGCATTCACCCTATTACACCACCGTAGCACAGGGGTTATTATGCCCGCCTATGATGCTGAACGCTTGAGGTCGAATCCTGGGGAGAACATCAGAAACAATTTTTAGGGTTGGTTATTCCCTCTTTAGGCTGATGACATTTTTGTGTTACAGCTCGGCACGGGATAGCTGTTAGCACCTTACAGGCTGGAATATTCAGTTCCGATCTGTGTGGTGCTCATTGCTTTCACGAGAAGCTTAGCCGCGAGCTACCGGGCTCGTCCACAGTTTGCGGATAGTGGAATGCTTCATACGGAGTAACTGCAACGGCAGTCGCGGACCATCAGCGTTATGGAGCAGAGAGTCTCAGTAAGAGCCCGGGCGGCACAAGTGTTCGCATAATTACTGAGTGCCTATGATGAGGCGAGTTACTGGCGCCTTTAAATAACCATTAGCCACCTTGTTCACGCGGCGATCGTTCCTTTAACCGGAACAAGCTCACAGAGGAGCTTGACGAGGATCGCCACCTCCACATGAAAATGTGGCTACAACAACAACTGTTTGCCAGTCAGTAAAAGCTTCCTCCCAAAAAGATGCCGCAAATCGAAATGCCTTTCGGACTCGGCTATAAAAAGGACCTCCGTTATGATTATCTTTGAGCTTAAACTTGTATCGGATATCAGTCATTGATATGTAAGAAATTTGCCTCTGTGTCTTAATGGAATGCTCATGGGCTCATGAGCTTTTGTTGCCTTGAAAATAATAAAAAAAAGAACTGTCAATAAAACAAATATGTAATGTAGCTGTCATTTGTAGTTTGACAGATATATCAGTGTGGACTTGGTAACATTTTGTGTCGGCTAGACGTAAATTATTGCCCAATCTTTAGTTTAACATACAAAAAGCTCGGCTCTACAGCTTAGGTCAGACTCCGCAGCCTTAGTCAGTCTCCGCAGCCTTAGTCAGGCTCCACTGCCCTGGTCAGGCTTTGCAGCCATGGTCTGGCTCCGTAGCCCAGGTCAGGCTTTGCAGCCATGGTCTGGCTCTGTAGCTCATTTCAGGCTACTCAGTACTGACCAGGCTTCCCATCGCAGGCCAGGCCAACCATGGTCAGGGCCGGCAGCCATGGTCAGGCTTTACAGCCCTTCTCAGATTCTACAGCCCTGTTCAGGCTTCTCAGCCCTGCTCAGGCTTCCCCGCCCTGCTCAGGATTTGCAGCTATGGTAAGGCTCCGCAGCCCTGCTCAGGCTCCGCCACACTGGTCAGTCATCGCAGCCCTGCTTACGCTCCGCAGCCATTTTAAGGCTTCCCATCCCAGGTCAGGCTTTGCAGCCCTGGTCGGACTTCGCTGTACCGGTCGGGCTTTGCAACCCTGTTTAGTCTCAGCAGCCCTGGTCAGGTTTCCCAGGCCTTGTCAAGCTCCGCAGCTCTGTTTAGGCTCAGCAGCCCCGGTCAGGCTTTGCCGACCTGATCAGGCATTGCCGCTCTGGTCAGGCTTTGCCACCCTGGTCAGGCTTTGCCGCCCTGATCACTTTGCCGCCCTGGTCAGGCTCAAAGTTATTAAAAAAATTAACTTTGTTTTGCATCTTTCTTTTTTAAGACTTTCAGCACTTTCCTTATCTCTAAGTAGGTTAAAAAAATTACAATACTTTCATGATATTGCTCCAAAGATGTAATAAATTTACTAACTCTAGAGTTTATGTCCTGTCTTGTCCCCTTTTGCAAGGCCCTGGCATAAAAAATAATAACATTAACCATCATTATTTACGATAAACACGCAATTTGTTATGTAGACCCAATGCGACAAATAAAATCTACTTTCTTTTGGGTTGCATAAAATATTTACCAAAGGATGTGCTAAATTTCCCCGAATCCATCGAATCTATTTTTGGATCTTGACAATCTATCACTAAGAGAGAGTGTTTGGCTTGGCATCGCTTGGCCTTTTGCAGCTCTTTCTGTGGAACTTTTACCAAAATTAATTTCATGAAATTTAATTCCGAAATTCCCCATCTGTTGTATGCGGTATGGAAAGGAGTTTTGTGTAAGCAACCCAGTTTTATGCTCTGCCTCTTCTCTTTGTCTCGAACATTTTCATGGATGCCCCATAATGGTAGGAGAACAAAAGTTCATAAAAATATATGCTCTACCCTGCTCTACTCTGTTTGTTGTTTTATATGCTGTTGTTTATCTTGCCTTGTTGTTCTTCTGCTATTTGTGGCATCATTTTTGCATGAGGCAAGCGAAAAGCAGCAACAGCAATTTGAGAAAAGGAAAACCCTACAGAAGAGTTCAGTTGGGAGGAGTCGGAAACAACGGTAAATTATTGCAAAAAATACAATTAAATAATTGTAAGCAAAAAACAAGGCATTGTACAGCAGAAAGAAAGAGAAATGAGTTTTGAAGGAGCATACGCACAAAACAGACAAATGACAGCCCAAGGAACTGCTAGTGATAAAAGATTGTAGTGTTTGTATGATGCTCTCTAACAAGTTCACACTGCAAATTGTTGGGTGTTAAAAGAAAAGAACAATCGTTCAATTCTTCAAAGTTACCCTTGTCTTTATCAAAAAGGCTGTAGAGTCCCTATTTGGTCGTCAAAGCGTAGTACAATAGATTTTGGAGGATTGCCGTCTTTATCAAAAAGGCTGCAGAGTCCCCATTTTGGTCATCAAAAGCCTTCCACCAAGTTCCTCATGATACGACCAGGAGTGCCCAAATAAAACTAAGGTCAATAACGTGGCATACAGAGCAAATCTGTAGTTGGTAACAACGCGCCACACCGGCTATAGGTATCGGAAGAAGGTAAGAGAGGCGACAGAAAAGGAAAGATATGAGTATGAGCGCTCCTAGATGTTCAGGTGAAAGACCGAAGTCTGAAAATGTTATCAAAGATACAACCGATATTGTAAATGCAAATTTTGCCCATGAACATTCCACTAAGGAACACGGGCAAACATCTCACATATCAATGAGTGCAGTCCTATTCAAGTATAAGCTCAATTATAAGGGGCCGAGTCCGAACGACGTGCCGCAGTGCGACATCTCTTTGGAAAGAAGGTTTACGTGGCATAGTACCTCACCAATGTTGCCAGCATTAGGAGGGGAAAACCACCGATGATAATTTTTCTGATGGTCTCGCCAGGATTCGAACCCAGGCGTTCAGCGTCATTTGCGGACATTATAACCTTTGCGCTACGGTGGCCTCCAAATGTTGCCAGCATTAGGAGGGGAAAACCACCGCTGAAAATTTTTTCTAATGGTGTCGCCAGGATTCGAACCCAGGCGTTCAGCGTCATAGGCTGTCATGAATAACCTCTGCGCTATGGTGGCCTCCAACAACCGATATTGTAGGAAGAAATAACAGCTACAGATAGTGTGCTCAGGATATGGATTAAACCCTTTCCTCAGCTGCTGGTATCTGATAGTGACGACGATGAGGTTACCCATTGCCGGCACGGGATAGTTGTGAGCACCACACAGGCTGGAGCATTGAGGTCCAATCTGTGTGGTGTGGTGTGGAGTTCATTGCTGTCACGACAAGCTTAGCTGCAAGCTACCGGGCGCGTCCACAGGTTGTGGATAGTGAAATGCTCCATACGGAGTAGCTGCAACGGCAGTCAGGGACAATCAGCGGAGAGTCTCAGTGAGAGGTCGTGCGGCACCGTCTATGATGCTCGATTTGATAAGGCCCATGAACATTCCACTAAGGAACAGGGGCAAACTTATCACATATATTAATGAGTGCAGTCCGATTCAAGTTTAAGCTCAATGATAAGGGCCTCTTTTTTATAGCCGAGTCCGAACGGCTTGCCGCAGTGCGACACCTCTGTGGAGAGAAGTTTTACATGGCATAGTACCTCACCAATGTTGCCAGCATTAGGAGGGGAAAACCACCGCTGAATTTTTTTTCTGATGGTCTCGCCAGGATTTGAACCCAGGCGTTCAGCGAGGGAAAAACCACCGCTGAATTTTTTTTTCTGATGGTCTCTCCAGGATTCGAACCCAGGCGTACAGCGTCATAGGTGGACATGCTAACCTCTGCGCTACGGTGGCCTCCACTGGTTATTGGGCCCCTATAAATAATTTTATAGCCGAGTACGAACGGCGTGCCGCAGTGCGACACCTCTTTCGAGAGAAGTTTTACATGGCATAGTACTTCACAAATGTTGCCAGCATTAGGAGGGGAAAACCACCGCTGAATTTTTTTTCTGATGGTCTCGCCAGGATTTGAACCCAGGCGTTCAGCGAGGGGAAAACCACCGCAGAATTTTTTTTTTCTGATGGTCTCGCCAGGATTCGAACCCAGGCGTACAGCGTCATAGGCGGACATGCTAACCTCTGCGCTACGGTGGCCTCCACAGGTTATTGGGCGCCTATAAATAACCAATGGCCACCCTGTTTCCGCGGCGATTGGTCTTCTGGGCCGGAACAAGCTTGCTCACCCACAGGAGCTTACTCATCACCACATGAAAATGTGGCTACAACAACAGCATTGAACGTACACTGCCTGTATAAAATGCAAACAGCATACTTGTAACACCCTTGTTTTACAACAAGGCAGTAAGAGCCGATGGTTTGCTACGATAACAATTTAAACACTGAGGCGACATGATGATTACGCATATACACCAGCTTGATTGCGCAATCTAGCTGAAGATCTCACACATGGCTATCAGTATATTAGGATAGGTCAGGTTGACAAGAGGGTGGTTATTAAAACCTTCTCCATACCACTGATAGTCGCATTCATGAAGGTTGTCGGCAGTTGTTCTATGATATCACAGCTATGTCGTCTACCTGCTTATTCCGCTCGATGCACTATGGCTCGCCAAGCAGATTATACAGCTCTTGTCATACTCAGAGAAAGCGAAAATCCTCTTCTTACACTCCAAGACCGTTCGCGACCTTACCGACCTTGTCGATATTGTTCTAAGGTATTCACATTCGACGTCCATGTGTTCCCACTGTATTACCTCACGCAATCAGCCTGCAGGACAGTGTTGTGGTAAGACAGATGTAGAGACGCAGACCTGTTCTCCATACCAAACTTGAACCATTCGAGTAGTATGGGCGAAAAATGGCAATACCGGAGTTCCGTCGAAGCAAGACTCCGCCATTAACCCTAGTGTCACGTACTGGATTTCAACTTTTGTTACAGGTATTCGGTCCCACTGTATTACCTTACGCAATCAGCCTGCAGGGTTGTGTTGTGGTCAGATAGATGTAGAAACGAAGACCTGTTTTCCCTACTAAAAAATGGCAATACCGGAGTTCCGTCGAAGCAAGACTCCACCATTAACCCTAGTGTCGTCGTGGCGGACTTCAAGTTCTGTTTCAGGTATTCGGTCCCACTGTATTACCTCACGCAATCAGCCTGCAGGAAAGTGTTTTGGTGAGACAGATGTAGAAACGCAGATCTGTTCTCCCTACTAAAATTGAACCATTCGAGTAGTATGGACGAAAAATGGCAATACATAGAATGACATAGGAAATGCTCCAATGTCTCATCATCTACTCCGCATACCCTACACATGCTATCACTTGCCGCACCGATTTTGCATATGTGAGCCCGTAGTCCTATGTGTCCCGTTATAACACCAAAAGCTATACTGACCTCCTTCTTACTTCCTTTCATTATCAGCCTCGTCTTTTTACGATCCGAATCTCCCCATGGGATTTTCGCCATCCTACCGACCGTTTCGCTGTTCTACTTCCTTAACTCGGACTGCGTCGACCCGCAAGGCTTCGAGTTAACCAAGGTTATTGACGGCAGTCCTCTGGCCTTCACCGCCAAATCGTCTGCCCTTTCATTTCCCCTTACACCGTTATGGCCCGGCGACCAAACGATGAGGATTTTTCCATCCTCAGAGAAGGCGTTTATCTCCTTCTTACACTGCAAGACTGTTCGTGAGCTTTCCGTCCTGGTTGTTATTGCCCTTAGGGCAATTTTACTGTCGGTAAAGATGTTCACACTTGACATCCTCGCGTTAGCACCACACCACCTCACGCATTCCGTGATAGCCCGGATCTACGCCTGCAGGGCCGTATTATGGTCAGGCAGTCTAAAACAGATGTCAGTCCCTGGGTTCTCAATGTAAACCCCCAAGGCCCACTTTGTCCTCTAGCTTTGATCCATTCGTGTAACATGATCTTCCAGATGACAATACTAGGGTTCCATCAATCCAAGACTGTGCCTCTGGCAGCAATGCCTCGCACTCGACTTCAAGGTTCATCTCAGCTATCCGATCGGAAACCTCTTCCCTTCCTTCCAGATTTCTTATGATCGCCTCGATTATACCGCGATTAAGAGCTGCTCCCATCCTCAATCTATTCTCCCATCGCCCTAGTGGGCGTGGTCCTCATCGCTCCGCTTATGCCAAGACAATATATTGTCTGGACCTGTTGTATTAACCTTATGTTGCATTTTTTCTCCATCGCAGTCCACCATACTACTGAGGCGAAGAAGTATTGGTCTAATCACATTACTGTAGAACCAGTAGACTATCCTCGGATTCTGACACAATTTCGAGCCTATGGCACGTCTATAAAGTGCCCAGCATCTGTGAGTCTTCTCAATACGCTCCTGAATGTGACATTGAGACTTCTGTCGCTGCGCTGTCTGATGTTGCAATATAAGGATCTTTACCTTTCCTAGTCTTCCGAATCGTGAAGTCGGTGATGGGTCTGTCGTCGGGTCCATGTTTGTTGGACTGTGTTGGGTATCTCGCCCCTGCACTGCCTGACATTTAAGTATTACGATCTTTGCTTACCCCAGTCTTTCTCATATTGAGAGAGACGGTGATTGTCACGTTGTCAGTCCCCTGTTTGTTGGGCAGTATTGAATCACCAGCCACTGCACGGCCTGATGTCTCAATATGAGCATATTTGCCTGTCCTAGTCTTCCCAATCTTGAAAAAGACAGCCTTGCCATGCCTTTAGTCTTAGCCAAACTCGCCACGGAGACTTGATCAATGACAACCACAAGAAAAGTTCCTACCTCCTTCTCCTCCCTGTGGAAGACCTCGAACTTTTCTGCGAACAAACCTTGGTTTTGCTTGCCCAAGAATCCCAGTATGAGTTCCGTCGCACATTTACTGCCCCATCCTTTGATGAGAAACAGAGAGACAGGTTCTACAGTTGGATGTGCTATCTCATTTTGAATGAAATAAAATTCATCTTTTTGTTTACAGTTTTCCCTTCGGTACACTCCAATATAAAATCGTAAAAAGTTAATATGAGCCTAAATACGATGGATGGCCAGGCAACAACAACAACAGCAACAGACAGCTAGCAGGACATATTTTCTCTGTCTCACCGAATTCAGCTTTTATGAGTTTGAGTTTAATTTGCAAAACAACACCACAACAGCAAGGACGTAGCCTCCATAGCCCACATAGTCATCAGCATTTCGGCGAACGGCTTCAACAACACCAGTAACGTCAATGTGAAGAAAACTGAAACCACAGTTATTTAGTGGAAAACTTGTGCCAGAAAAAAACAACAAAAAACAAAACAAGTAAAAGCGTGCTAAGTTCGGCCGGAAGGACGGACGGAAGGACGGACGGACGGAAGGACGGAAGGACGGACGGAAGGACGGACGGACGGAAGGACGGACGGACGGAAGGACGGACGGAAGGACGGACGTACGGAAGGACGGACGGAAGGACGGACGGAAGGACGGACGGAAGGACGGACGGAAGGACGGACGGAAGGACGGACGGAAGGACGGACGGAAGGACGGACGGAAGGACGGACGGAAGGACGGACGGAAGGACGGACGGAAGGACGGACGGACGGAAGGACGGACGGAAGGACGGACGGAAGGACGGACGGAAGGACGGACGGAAGGACGGACGGAAGGACGGACGGAAGGACGGACGGAAGGACGGACGGAAGGACGGACGGAAGGACGGACGGAAGGACGGACGGAAGGACGGACGGAAGGACGGACGGAAGGACGGACGGAAGGACGGACGGAAGGACGGACGGAAGGACGGACGGAAGGACGGACGGAAGGACGGACGGAAGGACGGACGGAAGGACGGACGGAAGGACGGACGGAAGGACGGACGGAAGGACGGACGGAAGGACGGACGGAAGGACGGACGGAAGGACGGACGGAAGGACGGACGGAAGGACGGACGGAAGGACGGACGGAAGGACGGACGGAAGGACGGACGGAAGGACGGACGGAAGGACGGACGGAAGGACGGACGGAAGGACGGACGGAAGGACGGACGGAAGGACGGACGGAAGGACGGACGGAAGGACGGACGGAAGGACGGACGGAAGGACGGACGGAAGGACGGACGGAAGGACGGACGGAAGGACGGACGGAAGGACGGACGGAAGGACGGACGGAAGGACGGACGGAAGGACGGACGGAAGGACGGACGGAAGGACGGAAGGACGGACGGAAGGACGGACGGAAGGACGGACGGAAGGACGGACGGAAGGACGGACGGAAGGACGGACGGAAGGACGGACGGAAGGACGGACGGAAGGACGGACGGAAGGACGGACGGAAGGACGGACGGAAGGACGGACGGAAGGACGGACGGAAGGACGGACGGAAGGACGGACGGAAGGACGGACGGAAGGACGGACGGAAGGACGGACGGAAGGACGGACGGAAGGACGGACGGAAGGACGGACGGAAGGACGGACGGAAGGACGGAAGGACGGACGGAAGGACGGACGGAAGGACGGACGGAAGGACGGACGGAAGGACGGACGGAAGGACGGACGGAAGGACGGACGGAATGACGGACGGAAGGACGGACGGAAGTACGGACGAAAAAGGAAAACTGTGAATGGGGGTCTTAGATGAATATTACAAGGAGTTACAAACAGAACGACGAAATAAGTATACCCCCATCCTATGGTGCAGGGTATAAAAAGCAAGACTGTGAAGCATCTAAAATAGAACAATTCGCAGCAGAGGCAGCTAAGCGGAGCTTCCAACAAAAGGAATAGGCCACAAACAACACCATATGTTATGGTCCATGCACAGAGTACCGACCGAAATGGCAAAGAGCCCACTCGCCCACACTACAACCAAATTCAAATAAATTTGAATACATAAACTTTTTGGCCAAGTTTGTCTAGGGAATAATGACTTGGGTGGGCCAAAGGGGATAGGACATGATTCATGTACTCTAATATATTCCATAGATGAGCTAGGGAACTCGCTCTTCTGCTCCCTCTCTTTGGCTCTTTGCTGTGGCGAAAACAGCTAAAAGTTTAGTGTAGACAGCATTTTGGGAATAAATTAACCAGATTTTATGGTAACCCACTGTAGTCGTTAAAACAATATGCTGCCTTTCTTTAGAGCTTCTCTCTCTCTCTCTCTCTCTCTCTCTTGTAAATGTTCCATAGAGAACGGCATGACAACTATTATTTCGCAAGGATATAATATTCCTCTGCTCACATTGAGAGCAGTACTTTTGCTACTGGGGAATATGATGAATAGTAATGCAACTGATACATAATTAATTTGTTTGGTAATGAGTTGTTGGCAAACAAAGCAGCAGCACTTAATTGCAGCCTCCGTTTGGCACAGAGTCTTTTAAAATATTCATTCAGTGGCATAATTTCCATAGTACTTCCGCCTAATGCCCTGCCCTGCTTAAGTAGGACACATGCTTCGGCTTCACATGGGAGAATAGTGCTAAGTGTCTTGTTTTTGTTTGTTTGTTTGCTTGTTTCTCAAGTTAATTATGCGCCATGGTACACCACAGCCAAATAGCAATATGCCAGAGATAAGTCACAAATGTACGCCAAATAAATCACAGATATGTCACTTGAAGGAGATAATTTAAATGGAATTAATTGAAAATGGCAAAAGAAATGTCTTATCGAATAGAAATTAACATTTGTTTACTTGAGTCGTGGTCAAGGCCAGGTGACAATCAAAACAAATGGGAACCTTGAAGTCGAGTGCGAGGCACTGCTGCCATCGTCACAGTCTTGAATTGCCGCAACCCTCGTATTGCCATCTGGAACATAATGTTACACGGATGGATCAAAGCTAGAGGACAGAGTGGGCCTGGGGGTTTACATTGAGAACCCAGGTACTGAGATCTGTTTTAGACTGCCTGACCATAATACGGTCCTGCTAGCGGAGATCCGGGCGATCACGGAATGCGTGAAGTGGTGTGGTACTAACGCGAGGACGTCAAGTGTGAACATCTTTACCGACAGTAAAATTGTCATAAGGGCAATAACAACCAGGACGGTAAGGTCACGAACAGTTGTGCAGTGTAAGAAGGAGATTAACGCCTTCTCTGAGGACGGAAAAATCCTCATTGTTTGGGTGCCGGGCCATAACGGAGTAAGGGGAAATGAAAGGGCAGACGATTTGGCGGTGAAGGCCAGAGGACTGCCGTCAATAAACTTGGATAACCCGAAGCCCTTCGGGTCGACGCAGTCCGAGTTAAGGGAGTGGGCGACGAATGCGCATGCTAACTTAAAATGTTCTTCTTAGATGTTCTTCTTAAATCAGCCCTTGTTTAAAATAAGTGTACCATTTGGTATAGCTGCCATGTAAAAACTTCTCCACAAAGAGGTACCGCACTGCGTTATGCTATTCGGACTCGACTATCTCGGAGGCCTCTTTTCAATGAGCTTAAATTTTAATCGGACAGCACTCTTTGACAGGTGAGAAGTTTACCCCTGTTCCTTAATGGATTATTCATGGGCAAATTTGCATTTGCAATAAACGATTTCCAAATTTGACTATTTTAGCCCCTAGAGGGCGCTATTTGTATCCAATTTGGCCGAAATTTTGCACGATGACTTTTCCTATGATCTCTAGAGGCTCAAGAAGTATAATCGGGAGATCGATTATATAGGACCTAAATCAGGTTTAAGACCGATTCGGACCATAATTGTCATTTATACTAGATGTCATAGAAAAAGTCACTGTGTATATCAGGTTATGGATCGATTTAGACCATATTTAAAGGTCATCCGAGAAGTTGTAGTTTCAAAATTGCAAGCCAATCAAGGGGCTCAAGAAATAAAATCAGAAGAGAGGTCTAACTGAAAGCTAGACCGATTCAAGACATACTTGACATGTATTTTAGAGGTGATAGAAAAAGTCGAAATGCTAGATTACAACCAAATCAGCTAAGAATTACGCCCTCTAGAGGTTCAAGAAGAAAAATCGGGATTCTGGTTGTACAAAATTTCAGACAAATCTAACAATAAGTGCGCATTCAAGGGGCTCAAGAAGTAAATTCAGGAGATCGGTCAAACTGGAAGCTGTTAGGATTTAAACCGATTCAAGCCATACTTGGCACGTATGTTGAGCCTCCTCTAGAGGCTCAAGAAGAAAAATCGAGAGTTCAGTTTATATGGGACCTAAATCGGGTTTTTGACCAATTTAGACCATATTTGGCGCGTATGTTGAAGATCATCGGATAAGTCGCTGTACAAAATTTCAGTAAAATCCAACAATAAGTGCGGCCTCAAGGAGCCCATGAAGTATAATCGGGAGATCGGTCTAACTGGAAGCTATGTGAGGTTTTAAACCGATTCCAGCCAGGTGATGGAAAAAGTCGTAATGCAAGATTACAGCCAAATCTGCTAAGAATTACGCCCTCTAGAGGCTGAAGAAGGAAAATCGAGATTTCAGTTTATATAGGACCTAAATCGGATTTTTTGACCAGTTTAGACCATATTTGGCGCGTATGTTGAATATCATCGGATAAGTCGTTGTACAAAATTTCAGGGGAATCCTACAATAAGTGCGCCCTTAAGAGGCCCAAGAAGTATAATCGGGAGATCGGTCTAATTGGAAAAAGTCGTAATGCAATATTACAGCCAAATCTGCTAAGAATTACGCCCTCTAGAGGCTCAAGAAGAAAAATCGCAATATGCCCCACATACAATCCCAAACGACCTTCACTTGTGTTTTTGTTGTTGTAGCAGTGCGTTAAACACTGAGGCTGCAGCCCTTGCCGATGAAGAACTCCTTCGGGTCAATTCGGTTCGTACAACCGGCTGCCATGGGATTGACCTACACTTATAGGAAGTGTTTTGGGCAAAATTTCAAGCGTCTAGCTTACCCCTTCGAAATTTAGCGTGCTTTCCACAGATAGAGGGACAGACGGACGGGCAGACAGACAAACGGACGGACAGACGAACGGACGGACAGACGAACGGACGGACGAACAGACGGACAGACGGACGGGCGGACAGACGTACGGGCGGACGGACGGACGGGCGGACAGACAAACGGACGAACACATGGACGAACGGACTGACTTTTTGTCCCTCTGTTCGTCGATGAGCATATCCGTCTGTCGGTATGTCCCTGTGTGTATGTCTGTCTATATGTCCGTCTGTCTGTCTGTTCTAATGTCCATATCTGTATGTCAGCCTATCTTTTTGTCCCTCCGTCTGTGTACGTTCAACTGTCGGTCTGTCTATTTTAATGTCTCTCTCTCTGTATGTCAGTCTGTCTTTTTGTCTCCCTATCTATATGTCCGTCGGGCTAAGTGTCCGTCTGTCAATATGTCCGTCTGTCAATATGTCTCCCTATCTATATGTCCGTCGGGCTAAGTGTCCGTCTGTCAATATGTCCGTCTGTCAATATGTCCGACTGTCAATATTTCCGTCTGTCAATATATCCGTCTGTCAATATGTCCGTCTGTCAATATTTCCGTCTGTCAATATGTCCGTCTGTCAATATATTCGTCTTTCAATATGTCCGTCTGTCAATATGTCCGTCTGTCAATATGTCCGTCTGTCAATATGTCCGTCTGTCAATATGTCCGTCTGTCAATATTTCCTTCTGTCAATATCCCGTCTGTCAATATGTCCGTCTGTCAATACGTCCGTCTGTCAACATGTCCGTCTGTCAATATGTCCGTCTGTCAATATGTCCGTCTGTCAATATGTCCGTCTGTCAAAATGTTCGTCTGTCAATATGTCTGTCTGTCAATATGTCCCTTTGTCAATATGTCCATCTCCTTATACGTTCGTCTGTCAATATGTCCGTCTGTCAATATGTCCATCTCCTTATACGTTCGTCTGTATATATGTTCGTCTGTGTGACCGCCTGACTGTATGACTGTTTGTTTGCAAGTCCCTCTGCCTGCATGTCCCTCTAGCTGTATATCCCTCTGTAAGTATGTCATTTGTATATCACCTGTCTGTCCGTAAGTCCCTCTTTTTGGATGTCCGTCTGTCTGTGTACATATCGACTGTCTGTCTACCTGTTTTTATGCCCTTTGTGATTATTGGTCTGTCTATATATCGCTCTTTAAGCATGTCCGTCTGTCCGTAAGTCTGCGTGTCCGTTTGTCTATATGTCGCTCTGTCTATATGCCCGGCTGTCTGTCTGCAGTATGCCAGCCTTTCTATATGTCCGCCTGTTTGTTTGTCTCTCCGTCTGTATGTTTCTCTGTCTGTTTTTGTGTCCCTCTCTGTATGTCCATCTGTTCGTAAGTCTGCGTTTCCGTTTGTCTATATGGCGCTCTGTCTGTATGCCCGGCTGTCTGTCTGCAGTTAGCCAGTCTATCTATATGCCCGTCTGTCTGTTTGGTCTGCATGCCCGTCTGTGTGTTTGGTCTGCATGCCCGTATGTCTGTATGTCCGTCTGAAAGGCGGACATATAGACGAACATATAGGCAGACAGACGTTTAGAGAGATGGTTATATAGACAGACAGCCAGACGGTCATGCAGACAGGCAGACGACATATCGACGGACGGACATGCAGATATGCACAAGACAGTCTTTTTGTCCGTCCGTCTGTATATCCCTCTTCCGAGTTGTCCGTCTGTCCGCTTGCCTGGTTGTTTGTGCGTCTGTCTATTTGTCTGTCTAACTGTTTGTCTGTCTGTCTATATATGGTCGGTCTACATGTTCATCTATTTGTATGTCCATCTAAATGGGGCTCATTTAAAATCTTTGGGGGTTCATTTAAAATCTTAACCCCATAAAAGGCTCATTTGATTTGCTGAAATTTGGAATAGTGGGGAGATCTGTTACAACAGACCTCCCGACGCGCAGTGGAAGAAAATTGAAAAAAAAATACTACCAAAAATATGCCGTGTGAGAACGGGTAGAGATATCTCTTTGAAACTAGAAATGGTTAGACCTGAGGTGCTATCGAGATCGTGTGCAAAATTAACAGGCGCTAGAAGGTCCGGCGCCTCTTGGCAGGCCCCTAAACTGGGTCACCCTGGCATTTCGAAAAATTGTTCGGGGTGCCAAATCGTCATTTGTGGTCCGATTTTCAAAATTCTTTTTTTGATGGACAGTGCTCAGTTTATGGTATACAATATCTCCAATGGTTTCGGGGATATACGAGTTTGAATTTTTATTTCTTGAAATTTTGGCTGAGTTTGGCTTTGAATTTTGCAATTTGCGCAGGCATTTGGGGTTCGATTTTTCACTTTGATGTATGATTTGGATTCGTGACAAATTTTTCACATTTAAAAGTTATAGAGTTTGGAAGTCAAAAAATGTGAAAAAAGTGTTTATTGTTAAACTTTTTGGTAAAAAAATTTATTTTCATTGATTAGTCTTTTTAGAAAAATCTTGCTTTTAAACCTTAATTTTTTCTCTTTTTTGCAAATGAAGGGGACATATTTTAGATGCTTTTTAAGTGAAATTTGAACAAGATATGTTCACCTAAACAGGTGCTATATGCACTTCAAAATGGACAATTTTTTGTTTAAAAATCGAAAAAATCCCTCAAGTTTAAAAATTCCAAAGCTCAGATCCCCCAATTGGGCACATGTTTTTTTTTTTTAACTCCATATGTCCCCTTAATCCGGAGGCCTTTTTAACGCAGAGGTTAGCATACCCGCCTATGACGTTGAACACCTGGGTTCGAATCTTGGCGAGATCATCAGCAACATTTGTGAGCTAATGTGCCATGTAAAAACTTCTCTCCAAAGAGGTGTCGCATTGCGGCGCGCCGTTCGGATTCGGCTATAACAGGGATGCCCTTTATCATTGAGCTTAAACTTGAATCGGACTGTGAGAAGTTTGTTCATGAGCAAAATTTGCAACTTGCAATGTCCACTAAGCCCATACAAAAAATTGTTTGCACCTAACAAAAGTTGTAGCCTCCACAGCAAATTTACTAAAAAATGCCGGTTTTGAAACCATCTTTCCCCGAAAGTGGTATTTTGGGAATTTTTATAAGAAAAATCGGGCAGAATTTATTTTTTGGTTTCTTAAGGACACTTTTATCTGAAAACTTCAAAAAGAATTACTAAGATATTTCTATTTGTTTTTTTTTAGAATTTGAGCACTATCCAGCAAAAGAAAAGAATTTTGAAAATCGGACCACAAATGAAGATTTGGCAGCCCAAACAATTTTTCGAAATGCCGAGTTGACCAAATTGAGGGCCCTGTTAAGAGGCGCCCCGACCACCTAGGCCCTTGAAATTTTGCACACGATCTCGATAACACTTGAGCTCTAACCATTTCGAATTACAAGGAGATATCTTAACCCGTTCTCACACGTCATTGTTTTTACTACTTTTTTTTTCTCGATTTTCTCTCACTATGCAATGTTTGCACCGAGTATGATTTAGGATTTCAACATTTTCTTCTTACCCATACAATTGTAAACCTATTGCGTCTAATGATACCTTTATACGCCATCTCATAAATAATTTTTCCATAGTCAATTTACCCATTTCCTTTTCAAATCATAGCTATGACCTTTGGTCTAACCATTTTGTCCAATGATTGCTGAACAAGTATTAGCAAGCAGGTCAAATTTCAAACATATTTTATTGTTGAAGCATAGACAACAACAACAACAATATTCAATAAATGTCTATAAAAGGAAAACAAGTCAAACCCTCTTTTCTGTCACAAAATATTTTCCTATGTTTTTTTTGTTTGTTTCTTGCATTTTATATTTTCCACATTGACTGGTCAACAATTTATAATTCTGACATATGTCATAATTTCTATAAATGGACAAAAGGCAGACAACAGTCCTAGCTCAACAACAACCTCGTCCTCCTCCTCCCTCCCACCTATAAATAAACGAAAAAATCAACTTGAGTTTTTTTTTGCAGTTCATGGAAACGCAATGTAAAGAGACCTCAACGTTTGTACTTCTCCTCTTTTTTGGGGTCATGGAAAAAATTTTAGTGTAAACTCTCCTAGACGACCATAAATTCAAACATTCAATGAATGAATTGGAGAAAAACACACAATCACAAACACTTGGCTTGCTTGCTTTTGTCAGAGTTTCAAAGAAATTGCGAGAGAAAAAAAACAACCGAACTATATCTCATAAATCTATTTGTAACCTTTTAAGGCAACTTGTCGCTTACAAAAGTCATAATATTATTACAGATGCCATAGCAGTACTTTGATGCCCAGCTAAACAGCTAGACCAGCTTAGCTAGTAGCCCATCTAAGAGCCTGAACCATTAGAGGTTTCTGTCTTTTGCTTCCTAAGCTCAGGTTATAACACAGCAGTAGCTATGGCAGAACTGTTTTGCGGTTTACATTTTGTGGCTGAGAAATAAAACCTTCTGGCACACACATCTATGAGGCATTCTGGGGTTTGCTCTTTTTTTCTTTTTGGGTCGCCTTGTTCGGAGAAAATGCAGCAGATAAAAATGCTGATTACAACATGATTATCAAGAGGCACAGTGGTAGCGATAGCGCTCAGATGCCTGAATGTTTATACGATAGCGCTGAAATTTCATACACGATGTACACTTAGAACCCCAGCTGTCAAACCAAATATAGTGCTGCTAGGTCCATAGCTAAATATATTGGGTTGCCCAAAAAGTAATTGCGGATTTTTTAAAAGAAAGTAAATGCATTTTTAATAAAACTTAGAATGAACTTTAATCAAATATACTTTTTTTACACTTTTTTTCTAAAGCAAGCTAAAAGTAACAGCTGATAACTGACAGAAGAAAGAATGCAATTACTGTGTCACAAGCTGTGAAAAAATTTGTCAACGCCGACTATATGAAAAATCCGCAATTACTTTTTGGGCAACCCAATAGAACCCATAATAAACGATCATTCGATTTGAGTTCTTGGCCCCTAGAGAACTCAAATTTCATCCCTTGCCCACTTACAAAACCAGTTTTGCCGTATATTCAAAACTAGCAAACCGCTGGTCCGTTCGTTTAGGCGAAGATAAACTATTTCGTACTATTTTGCACTTTCTAGCACCAAAATGTACGAATTTTGGAAGGATCATTTAGTCACCAATTATATATTTCCACCTTATACCTTCATGCCAACTTTCAGACCTCTAGCTTCATATCTGAAGAAAGTACCAAATGGTACCAAAATGTAGGAGTTGTGAATAGATTTTTAGTCACCCCATCATATTTATCCTAGCTGTACTTTCATGCCAAATTTCAGACCTCTAGCTCCATATCTGAAGAGAAAGTACCAAATGGTACCAAAATGTAGGGGATGTGAATAGATATTTAGTCACCCATCATATTTTTCCTAGCTGTACTTTCATGCCAAATTTCAGACCTCTAGCTCCATATCTAAAGAAAGTACTGAAAGGTACCAATTTTGGTACCAAAATGCATAAATTTTTAATATTTGCCTAATTTCAGAAATCTAGTTCCATATCTAAAGAAAGTACCGAATGGTACCAATTTTGGTACCAAAATGCATACATTTTTAACAGGTCACCATTCATATACTTTTTAGTTGTTGTTGTTGTAGCAAAGTGTTGTACACTGAGGCGGCAGCCCTTGCCGATGAAAGACTTCATCGGGTCAATCCGGTACGTACAAACGACTGCCTTGGGATTGTACTTTTTAGTTCTACCAACATGCCAAATTTCAGACCTCTTGGCCCATCTATGCAAAAAGTACCAAAATATGCGAATTTAGTCACCCATCATATTATATTTCTTAGTTTTACCCACATGTCCAATTTCAGACCTCAATCTCCATCTGAACAGAAAGTGCCAAATGGTACCAATTTTGGTACTAAAATGTTGAATTTTGAAAAAATTATTTAGACTCCCATCATGTATATCTGTAAGTTTTCCCTTCATTCCAAATTCAGAGCTCTAGCTCCATCTGCACAGAAGGTACCAAATGGTACCAATATTGGTACCAAAATGTACGAATTGTAAAAAGATCATAGTCACCCATCATATATTTCCTAGTTGTGACTACATGTCAAATTTCATATCTCTAGCTCTAGCTGTAAAGAAAGTACCAAATGGTACCAATTGCGGTACTAAATGTATATTTCTCCCATTACTATTTTTCCATTTTTCTTTTTACCCTCTTCCTTTTGCACCAGATGTCTACGTAAAATTTCAAAATTCTACCTCTCTCCATCTGCCCTGTACAAAGTTCACCTATTTCGTACCTTTTCGGTACTTTTTTATGTACCTACTTTACTTTAACTTTAATTGGCTATGACAGAACATTTGTTCCGTAGAATAGCGTTCCGAACGTAAAATAGCGTTCCAAGCGCTTCAACCGTCCGCGCTCATTCTAAAATAAGAGTTTGCAGAGTCTTATTAATTTTGCAGAGATACCAAACTCAGACATAGCTTGAAATACCTTTGAACGTAACGAGGTATCGAAAGCGGCTTTGCAGTCAGCTGTTGATTCCTTCTCGGGTTTTTTCCAGAATTTGGCGCAGTATGAATAACTCGTCCAGCGTGAATTTACGAGGTCTAAAGCCTCATTGATAGGGCCCAATTATCTCATTGACTTTAGGTTTTAATCTTTCACACAGTACGCTCGAGAGTATCTTGTATGCGATAGGGAGGAGACTTATTCCTCTGTAGTTGGCACATTCCGTCTTGTCTCCTTTTTGTGCACGGGACATAGTATGCTGAGGTTCCAAACATCGTGTATACGTTCTTCTGGCCAGATTGCGCAGATAAGCTGATGTATACGCCTTATCAGCATGTCGCCTCCGGTTTTAAATAGTTCAGTGGGTAACCCATCGGCTCCTGCTGCTTTGTTGTTATTTAGTCGGGTGTACGGGGTATAGTATGATGTGGTTCCAATCATCGCGTTTGCGTTCTTCTAGCCAGATTGCGCAGATAAGCTGATGCATACGCCTTATCAGCGTGTCGCCTCTGGTCTTAAATAGTTCAGCGGGTAACCCGTCGGCTCCTGCAGCCTTGTTGTTCTTTATTCGGGTCACTGCTATTTGGGCCTCATGCTGACTAGAAGGTAGACATTGTATACCATCATCAGAGATTGGTTCTGCGGTATCCTCTTCGCCCCCAACGTCGGACCCTAGCAGTTGGGTAAAATGTTCTTTCCATCTTCTCAGCATGTTATCTGTGTCAGTTACCAAATTTCCTTCTTTGTCTCTGCAGGAGGATGTGCCTGCACCAAAGCCATCGGTTTGATGTTTAATTCTTTGGTGGAATTTCCGGACTTCAATCTGACTCCTGTACTTCTCAATTCGCTTACACTCACACTCACGCCTTTTCATTTCCTTTTTCTTTCTGCGGAATAGAGGTTTCTTCTCTCTCCTTTTCTCCCGATGTCTCTTCTTCATCTGGTGTGTTGCTACTGATTTCAGGGTTGCTCTATATGCCGCATTCTTGGCTTCGGTGGCATCTCGACACTCTTGGTTGTACCATGGGTTTCTTGGGGGGAGGCTTCCGGTACCCAAGTTAGGATTTGGCGGCATTTTTCATGGAGTGGGCAATAGTTTGCCACTGTGCCATTATATCATCGGAACTAGGAGTACTTTCATCAAGCAGTTGGGTCAGTCGAGTGGAGTATGCCGCTGCCATCTGTTGTGTTTGCAGCTTTTCAATGTCCAGCTTCCCTGCAGTGTCAGATCCTATTTTCCTCGCCATGCCCAAACGGGTAAGAACCTTTGCTGCAACAAGGTAATGATCCGACTATATTCGCTCCTCGGATCGATCGTACATCTAACACGCTGGATGAATGCCTTCCATCTATCACAACGTGATCAATTTGGTTCCTCGTGTTTTGTTCGGGTGACAGCCATGTGGCTTTGTGAATATTTTTATGTTGAAATCTGGTGCTACAAACTACCCTGTTTTTTGCCGCGGCGAAATCTATCAGCCTCAATCCATTACTGGACGTTATCTCGTGGAGGCTAAACTTTCCTATTGTTGGACCAAAAATGTCTTCCTTCCCTATCTTCGCATTCAAAACTCCCAGAACGATTTTGATATCATGGCTGCCTCGCCCATTCTCTCAAATTCTCTCTCTAGACGCTCATAGCAAATATTCTTGGTCTGCTCGTCTTTGTCTTCCGTCGGGGCATGGTCTCAAATAAGGCTGATGTTGAAGAATTTGGCTTTTAGGCGGATTGTGGCTAGCCTCCCATCCACCGGAGTAAAGCTGGTGACAAGATGTTTCAGTCCCCGACTAACCACAAATCCGCAGCCAAATTCATGCCTCGTGTTATGGCAGCTATAGCATAGCACGTCACCGTTTGGTTTTATAGTGACGCCATTCCCAGTCCATCACACTTCCTGTAAGGCGGTAATAACTGCCTTGTACTTCTCTAATACATCCGCCAGCACCTAAACTGCAACTTCTCTATAAAAAGTGCGGACATTCCAGATGCAGATCCGCAAATCATGGTCTTTTTTTCATTTGCGCGTTTTTACTATCCCTTTGTTATTCATAGCATCATTTTTTTAGTACCTAAATGTAAAAGTTTCCAAAAACTCTTAAAGTCACCGAATTAAGGTAGCCCTAGTTTACCTAAGTTCCAAAATTCAGAGCTCTTGTTCAATTTACAAAAAAGTACCAAATAGTACCAACTAAGGTACTAAACGTACTATTTCTCCCACTTCCGGTACGATTTTCCTATGGCTACCTTAATTTCCGAATTAAGGTAGCCATAGTTTACCTAAGTTCCAAAATTCAGAGCTCTTGTTCAATTTCCAAAAAAAAAAGTACCAAATAGTACCAATTAAGGTACTAAACGTACTATTTCTCCCACTTCCGGTACGATTTTCCAAAAAATTTTTCCAAACCTTATTTTTTGAGACGCTCTTTAATTTGAGCCCAAAACCAAATTCTAGCCCTTTCCGTTCGTGCTGAACAAATATGTACCATTTCGTACTTTTTAGTACGTTAACGTACGAATATCATCAAATCCAGCCTTGTTCTGTGTCTACGACCCAAGACCAACATTCGTACAAAATTTCATGATTTTAGCTTCAGCCGTTTCGGCTGGGCGATGATCAGTCAGTCAGTTAGTCTGTCCGGCAGCAATCATTCAGTCACGCAACTCTTTTATAAGATTTTTATTGGGCTGTTGTTCACTGAGTTTCGGTGCTAGCCACAGTTTTTTAATAAAACATTGGATTTCCATCGAGCTGTTGTATAGCCGAATTTTGATTAAAAAATATTTGAACGATGTGTAATCAATGCTCGTTTGTGAGTCTCTTCATGATGAAATGGCAGAGTATACTGCACACTTTTCACATTTACAAATGAAGTTTGAACGTATTTACCAACCAGTGCTGATATACCGAAAAAATCACCTTAATAAATATACGCCTCACAAACATATCCCTCGATTTAAACCCTTAAGCCCTTGATAAGCCTCAATTTTATTCCCAATTTTATTAACACTTTTGCAGTAAAAGTAAAATAAAATCCTGTCACCAATACAACCACTTCTCCTTTTTGCACCCACAGTACCTAATGCACCATAACAAATTTAACTTCCTGCATCCTTTGTGCACAAATCTAAGGAATCATAAAATAATAGTCTTTATCTGTTCTATTATCCATTCCGTTCTATTTTCTCCCTGTTCTCCCTGTTCTCTTCTGTAGGATTGTGGTAACACAATTTTCCTTTTCCTTTTTAGATTGTGGATGTTCGTTGGTTGGTGATGGTGAATGTCATTCAATTTCAGATGTAACTCAATTTTAGTTTGGAATTTAATTTTCTTAAATGCGAGCTGACCATATGGAGGTTTCCTTTTGGGGCATTGATTGTAAGGCAGCAAATATTTTATGCTTAAATGTATGCCATGGCAAGGAAATATGAAAGTTGGCATTAGGTTAGGTTAAAGAGACCATTATGGACATAGAACTAAATCAGTAATCGGTTTGTTGTGCAATCTAAATCCCAAAAATAAATAAATCCGAAGAGATCAATACCAGGAACTCTGGGCTACATACAAATACCTTAAACGTTTTCCTTTTCACCCCGTTAAGATAGTTCAAGTTTGATACCGAAACAGCACGCAAGTGCCGCAGTTTGAGACACGCGAAAGCAGGCCATTGACATGGCTGAAATGGAAACTATTTGAGAGTAGAAAAAGAATATGATATCCAATTTTGGGATCAAGTGTTTGAGGGGTCGCTCTACCCCTAAACTCTCTTCAGACCAAACACATTTACCGACCATGGCAATATGGGGCTCAAGTAAACACTGTGTTGGAGTAGAGCACAGGCTTGATATCAACTTTCGGGACCCCGGATCTGGGGGTCCGTCCCCCAGACTCCTAAACTGAACTCATTTACTAACTACGGCAATATGGAGCTTAAATAAAATTTATTTGAGACTAGAGAACGAATTTGGCGCAATATACCTAAAGAGCCATCCATCTCTCTCAACATCGCCAGGCAGGTCTTAATTACCGACCATGGCATTATAAGGGGAAGCGCCCTCCCTAAATATACCCAAAGGGGCAAATAGGACGATCAACACAATATGGGACTTATATGAAAATTGTGAATTTTGCTATTCAAATTAAGAACCAAGGGGCAGGGGACGTTCAAACCACTTAGCCCCAGTTCCATACAACAGACACAACATCGATCAGGGCTATATGGGACTCATCTGGAAACTGTTTAGCAATTAATAGCAATCTAATTTAAAAATGAGGAACCAATTGTCGGGCACTGTCTCAACCCGAAGAAACCCCCCAGCCATACCTCCTAACATACATAATGGCCAATCGGGACATTATGGGACTTACATGGTGGTTTAAAATACGAGTTTTGAAAAGCAAAACGGAAACAAGTAAAAACGTGCCAAATTCGACCGGACCGAATCTTGTTTAACCAACATTCAAGGATTCCGCTCAAAATTTACAGAAGTACTTGTGGCAAATTTCAGCCAAATCGGATGAAAATTGAGGTCTCTAGGCGGTCATGAAGTCACAACTGATCCGATCGTCTTCAAATTTGGTATGGGCGTGTCTTTCGGCCTAGAGACAAAGCCTATTGAAATTGGAAAAAATCGGATCAGATCTGGATATAGCTCCCATATATATGTTCATCCGATTTTCAGTAATAATGCAATAAAATGGTCTTTTGTCAACCGATTTTCTCGAAATTTGGCAGGAAGGATTTTTTTAACGACTGTCGACATTACTGGTGAATTTCATGGAAATCGGTTTAGATTTAGATATAGCTCTCATATGTATATATCGCCCGATTTTCACTCCTAAAGCCACTGCAAGCACATTTATTGACCAACCTTGCCAAAATATTGCACAATGCTTTCCTCGATGACTACCACAATATACATAGAGTTTGGTCAAAATCGGTTGAGATTTAGATATAGCTCTCATATATATGTTCGTCCGATTTGCAGTAATAATGCAATAAAATGGTCTTTTGTCAACCGATTTTCCCGAAATTCGGCAGGAGGGATTTCCTCTTGACTTTCAATATAACTGGTGAATTTCATGTAAATCGGTTCAGATTTAGATATTGCTCTCATATATATATATCGCCCGATTTTCACTCCTAGAGCCACTGCAAGCGCATTTATTGACCAATCTTCCCAAAACTTTGTACAACGCTTTCCTTGACGACTTCCTCAGTATCTGAGGAGTTTGCTCGAAATCGGTTCCGATTTAGATATAGCTCCCATATATATGTTCGTCCGATTTCCAGTAATATTGCAATAAAATGGTCTTTTGTCAACCGATTCTCTCGAAATTCGGCAGGAGAGATTTTCTCTTAACTCTCAATATAACTGGTAAATTTCATGGAAATCGGTTAAGATTTAGTTATAGCTCCCATATATATGTTCATCCGATTTTGAGAAATATTGCAATAATATGGTCATTTGTTAACCGAGTGTCTCGAAATTTGGCAGGAAGGATTTTCTTATGACTCTTAGCATTACTGGTGAATTTCATAGAAATTGGTTCAGATTTAGATATAGCTCCCATATATATGTTCGTCCGATTTTGAGAAATATTGCAATAATATGGTCATTTGTTAACCGAGTGTCTCGAAATTTGGCAGGAAGGATTTTCTTATGACTCTCAATATAACTGGTGAATTTCATGGAAATCGGTTCAGATTTAGATATAGCTCTCATATATATGTTCGTCTGATTTTGAGAAATATTGCAAAAAAGTGATCATTTGTTACCCGATTCTGTAGAAATTTAGCAGGAAGGATTTTCTTATGACTCTCAATATAACTGGTGAATTTCATGGAAATCGGTTCAGATTTAGATGTAGCTCTCATATATATATATCGCCCGATTTTCACTCCTAGAGCCACTGCAAGCGCATTTTTTGACCAATCTTCCCAAAACTTTGTACAACGCTTTCCTTGACGACTTCCTCAATATCTGTAAAGTTTGCCCGAAATCGGTTCAGATTTAGATATAGCTCCCATATATATGTTCGTCCGATTTCCAGTAATATTGCAATAAAATGGTCTTTTGTTAACCGATTTTCTCGAAATTCGGCAGGAGGGATTTTCTATTGACTCTCAACATTACTGGTGAATTTCATGGAAATCGTTTGAGATTTAGATATAGCTCTCATATATATATATATATATCGCCCGATTTTCACTCCTAGAGTCACTGCAAGCGCATTTATTGACCAATCTTCCCAAAACTTTGTACAACGCTTTCCTTAACGACTTCCTCAATATCTGTAAAGTTTGCCCGAAATCGGTTCAGATTTAGATATAACTCCCATATATATGTTCGTCCGATTTTTACTCCTAGATTCTTCCAACATCTTCCAGCTCGAAATCATATTCAAAGCTTTCTCTTCAAAGAATAGCTGTGTAGCAAAGAACTTGTAAATGTTGAGCAAATGTGTGTGTGTTATTATTCAAAACACTTTGACTGGTTAATGGATCATGATTTCCGTTACGCCATGTATCCTCATCAACACCTTTGAAACTTAAGCGTGTTCTACTTCGTACTCAATAGTCTTTGAGTATGTTGGGCACCTTAATCAATTTGACAAAGGTGTTGATGAGGATACATGGGGTATCCGAAATCATGATCCACTAGCCAGTCAAAGTGTGTTGAATAATAACACACACTTGCTCACCTATTATAAGTTCTTTGCTATACAGCTATTCTTGGAAGAGAAAGCTTTGAATCTCAAGCTGGAAAATGTTCGAAGAATCACGAAAAAATTGTTATCAGTTTTGTCTACCATCTACTCATTACAGAACCAAATATTCCAAAACTACCACCAGTATTGTCCCACTAACTACTGTTTTAAGAAATTTTTCCACTACTTTGCTGGAGAAAACCCGCATTTGGAACCTGAAACACATCATCTCTTCCTCACACTCACTCTCCTCCTCACTCTATCATTGTCACACAAACACTTTCCCTTTAAGATAGTTGAGAAAAAAAAAACACTACACTCAATTTATTTCAATTGAATTTGATATTGCGAGTAGTTATACTTCACTCACATTCTAGATGTGGGGGTTGAGTATACCATAAATCAACTTTCCAAATTAGGGGTCATGAATCATGTGGCGAATTTCTTTCATGCGCTCTCGCACTCCTTTACTTGGCAGCCCAGCTAACCTGCAATGTTAGCAACTCTGGCAATGAGGTGACGGCAATTTGTTACTGTCGCAGTGTGGCTTGTAAGACAATGACAAAAACAAATGTTAAGCGACAGAAAACCCCGAAAAAAAAAAACAGTTCTATTAAAATGTAATAGAGAGTAAAACCATTTGCCAAGATTTTTTTTTCATGTCAGGCAAAAGCAAAGGCAGAAATTGCTGCACTAGATTAGTTCCTCTGGGGGAAAAAAACTTAATATTCTCATTTTCAATTATCTTTCATCCATAGTGAATCCATTGTTAAAGAATATTTCCATTTTGCAATGTTGGAAAAGTCTATTTTTATCCCACTCAGGTAGGCTTTAGGCCACCAATAGCCTTTGTTATCTTTTGTTTTTTTTTTCACCACATTACAATATCCTAATGTTTATTCATTTGATCCCCACCATTGTTGGCATTGTTGCCTCCTAGACCTACCCCACCCCACTCCAACCCATGCCAAATTGTATTTATAAATAATCTAATAAAAATTTTTGCATGCTGTCGTAAAAATAAATTTTATTACATTAAATTAGCATAAAATTCAAAATGTATTTCAGCGTAATCGCCATCACAAATACTCTCGTTAAGAGCAGCATCTGCAACATCAATGCGAATAGACAGCGCGTCAACAATAAAAGCAGCTGTTATGCTATATAGACACTGACTGGGGTTTATGGTATACCACCAAGCAAACATAGAACATGGATGGATACATGTTTCGTTCATAACAAAACAATGGCCAATGTATACTAGGCACAGTGTTGGCATGTCTAAAGTGAGATTTTGCTTAAGAATTTCGTGCAAACTTTTCAATTGACAGTCTAACTACCAAAAACTTAATTTTAAGGGGGGTGATTGGAGATTGTTTTGGTATTTAACCCCAACCTATGGCAGAGGCAACAGGGTGCAGAGGTAAACATGTCCATTATAATGCCTACAAATAATTTGCGGAAGTGGGTTTCTCCTTACTACTGCTGGCGACATTCTTCACCAATGTAAAACTTCTCTGCAAAGTAATGTCGCTAAGCTATATGCCGTTGGGACTTGACAGAATCATACAGATTAGGTTAGGTTAGGTTAGAGGGCATGTGACCTCCGTTACTAGCCATCCAAGTATCAAAAGTCCCACAATACTTGGTGTCACATTTGACAGCTCTTACTCTTTTTCCTTACATGCCACTGCAATTTGCGACGAGGTCAAAGGTAGAAACAAGGTCCTTAAGTTACTTTCCGGCAGCACTTAGATGCTGATAAAGAACCATTGTGGCATAGCCCTCCATCAGAAGACAAATGTCCTTCTTCGACTGCAGGGACGTAGCTAAGATGTTATTTAGGTGGGGAAGGGGGAGTGTGGCTTGTGCCCAATAGCCACCCCCCTGGCTACGTACATGTGCGACGAGCTGTCTCCTTAGTTCTCTCAAGAACTACATCCATCAGAAGACAAATATGCTATGTCGGCGTCAGGGACGTAGCAAAGATTTTAAACTGGGGGCACATTGAAACTACAAAACAATAAAAGGTAGGAGTAGGGGGAGGCATAGCCCTCCATCAGAAGACAAATGTCCTCCTTCGACGGCAGGGACGTAGCTAAGATGTTATTTAGGTGGGGAGGGGGGTGAGAGGGTGGTTTCTCGTCCCCAATAGCCACCCCCTGGCTACGTCCATGTGCGACGAGCTGTCTCCTTAGTTCTCTCGTGAAC
Source organism: Stomoxys calcitrans (assembly GCF_963082655.1). Taxonomy (NCBI): domain Eukaryota; kingdom Metazoa; phylum Arthropoda; class Insecta; order Diptera; family Muscidae; genus Stomoxys; species Stomoxys calcitrans. Next base: position 13,936,981 of record NC_081556.1, on the reverse strand, counting down.
TACATCCATCAGAAGACAAATATGCTATTTCGATGTCAGGGACGTAGCAAAGATTTTATTCTGGGGGCACATTGAAACTACAAAACAATAATAAGCAGAAGTTCGGGGAGGCATAGAACTCCATCAGAAGACAAATGTCCTTCTTCGACTGCAGGGACGTAGCTAAGATGTTATTTATGTGGGGAAGGGGGAGTGTGGCTTGTGCCCAATAGCCTCCCCATGGCTACGTACATGTGCGACGAGCTGTCTCCTTAGTTCTCTCGAGAACTGCATCCATCTGAAGACAAATATGCTATTTCGATGCCAGGGACGTAGCAAAGATTTTATTCTGGGGGCACATTAAAACTACAAAACAATAATAAGCAGAAGTTCGGGGAGGCATAGCCCTCCATCAGAAGACAAATGTCCTTCTTCGACGGCAGGGACGTAGCTAAGATGTTATTTATGTGGGGAAGGGGGAGTGTTGCTTGTGCCCAATAGCCAACCCCCTGGCTACGTACATGTGCGACGAGTTGTCTCCACAGTCCTCTCGTGAACTACATCCATCAGAAGACAAATATGCTATTTCGATGCCAGGGACGTAGCAAAGATTTTATTCTGGGGGCACATTAAAACTACATAACAATAATAAGCAGAAGTTCGGGGAAGCATAGCCCTCCATCAGAAGACAAATGTCCTTCTTCGACGGCAGGAACGTAGCTAAGATGTTATTTAAGTGGGGAAGGGGGAGTATGGCTCGTGCCCAATAGCCACCCCCCTTGCTACGCACATGTGCGACGAGCTGTCTCCTTAGTTCTCTCAAGGACTACATCTATCAAAAGACAAATATGCTATGTCGGCGTCAGGGACGTAGCAAAGATTTTATTCTGGGGGCACATTGAAACTACAAAACAATAATAAGTAGGAGTGGGGGGCGTCATAGCCCTCCATCAGAAGACAAATGTCCTTCTTTGACGGCAGGAACGTAGCTAAGATGTTATTTAGGTGGGGAAGGGAGGGTGTGGCTTGTGCCCGATAGCTACCCCCCTGGCTACGTACATGTGCGACGAGCTGTCTCCTTAGTTCTCTCAAGAACTACATCCAACAAAAGACAAATATGCTATTTCGACGTCAGGGACGTAGCAAAGATTTTATTCTGGGGGCACATAAAAACTACAAAACAATAATTAGCAGAAGTGGAGGGAAGCATAGCCCTCCATCAGAAGACAAATGTCCTTCTTCGACGGCAGGAACGTAGCTAAGATGTTATTTAGGTGGGGAAGGGAGAGTGTGGCTCGTGCCCAATAGCCACACCCCTGGCTACGTACATGTGCGACGAGCTGTCTCCTTAGTTCTCTCGTGAACTACATCCATCAGAAGACAAATATGCCATTTGGATGTCAGGGACGTAGCAAAGATTTTATTCTGGGGGCACATTGAAACTACAAAACAATAATAAGTAGGAGTGGGGGGTGGGGGCGGCATAGCCCTCCATCAGAAGATAAATGTCTTTCTTCGACGGCAGGGACGTAGCTAAGACTTTATTTAAGTGGGGAGGGGGCGGGTGGCTCCTGCCCAATAGCCACCTCCTGGCTACGTCCATGTGCGACGAGTTGTCCCCACAGTCCTCTCGTGAACTACATCCATCAGAAGACAAATATGCTATTTCGATGTCAGGGACGTAGCAAAGATTTTATTCTGGGGGCACATTGAAACTACAAAACAATAATAAGCAGAAGTTCGGGGAGGCATAGACCTCCATCAGAAGACAAATGTCCTTCTTCGACTGCAGGGACGTAGCTAAGATGTTATTTATGTGGGGAAGGGGGAGTGTGGCTTGTGCCCAATAGCCTCCCCATGGCTACGTACATGTGCGACGAGCTGTCTCCTTAGTTCTCTCGAGAACTGCATCCATCTGAAGACAAATATGCTATTTCGATGCCAGGGACGTAGCAAAGATTTTATTCTGGGGGCACATTAAAACTACAAAACAATAATAAGTAGGAGTGGGGGGCAGTATAGCCCTCCATCAGAAGACAAATGTCCTTCTTCGATGGCAGGAACGTAGCTAAGATTTTATTTAAGTGGCGAGGGGTCGGGTGGCTCCTGCCCAATAGCCACCCCCTGGCTACATACATGTGCGACGAGCTGTCTCCTTAGTTCTCTCAAGAACTACATCCATCAGAAGACAAATATGCTATTTCGACGCCAGGGACGTAGCAAAGATTTTATTCTGGGGGCACATTAAAACTACAAAACAATAATAAGTAGGAGTGGGGGGCGGCATAGCCCTCCATCAGAAGACAAATGTCCTTCTTCGATGGCAGGGACGTAGCTAAGATGTTATTTATGTGGGGAAGGGGGAGTGTGGCTTGTGCTCGATAGCTACCCCCCTGGCTACGTTTTTACTAGTTTCCGTTATTTTTTTACAGTTAGCAGTGATTTTCCTGTGAGTTGTGAGTTTCTAGTTAGTCTTGAGTGTCTCGTGATTCGTAATTGCTAGTCTCACTAGAGTTGTGATAAGTCTCGTGAGTCAGGATAAGTGTCGTGAGCATGATTTCAACTCACTCGCACTCATGCAAGAAGAATTTTAATTTTATCCCAGTCGCGCAGAATCAATTGATTTGATCTGAAACTAACTCACTAATTAGGTGACTCAAGCATGATTTACGAGTGACTCGACAACTCACATTAACACCTCTAGATCTTCATGTACACCAAAGCGCCAGGTATGGTCTTCAACTTTACGTTTTCGAAAGCCCTTTCTACGCCAGAGTGTAGTCGCCCTCACCCAAATTAAATTAATGTTGCCAACCACATCATAAAGGGCAGTGTCAACCAAACAACCCTTAGATGAAGCCAGCTAATAACCAGTGAAAGTTCGAGACGGTCCTGAATGTTTGCATTCTTAGTCTCACCAGTGTCTTCAAAATGACGAATAAGAGACTGATTGGCCTGTAGCCCTTGGTCAGAGAGTGGCTCGCCCTCACCCATATTCCCTTCAAAGTCGCAAACCACATCATAAAGGACAATGTCAACCAACCGACCCTTAGTGGAAGCGTGCTGATAGCCACATACTCGTACCAGTGAAAGTTCGAGACTGTCCTTGATACAGGTATCATTAGTTTCTCCAGTGTCTTTAAAATGACGCATGAGTGACTGATTGGCCTGTAGTCCTTAAATAGAGGAGAGTTGCTCCTTCAAAGCCCGTTGTCCCATTAGACATCCATAGGTCACTGGCCTTCGCCCGCAATTTCTTCCTATGGAATTGCGATAATAGAGTGGAGCTCATTTAGTTCCTATGTTCCTTCTCCAGTTTAAGTCAAGAATTGCGTCCAAGAAACACGACCAAGAAACACGCCCAAGAAATACGCCCAAGTACTTGGCTTTCGGAGAGAGTGGCGGTATTTCCCTTATAAAATGGTCCTTCGAGATGAATTCTTGAACTCCTAGCAAACACAAATGGTTTTCGGATAGAAATTTTGCACTCATCGTTCTGTTATGACTTCCAACAACTGTGTCAAGTACGGTTGGTAACCTAATACAGTTCCCACATAAACCAACCTCCAGTGACAATTAAACGGAAATATTGCTCATACTGTACTGTTACGACTTCTAACATCAATCTATATCGATCTATAACCTGATGTAGCTCCCATATAAACCGGTCTCCGCCCTAAGAAGCTTAAATTTTTGGTTGATTTGGCAGAAATTTCATACGTAAAGTACCCATGTGCTCGTCAACTAGGTTCATTTCTAAAGGGTCATATTTTAAGACCTGTAGGAAAGCTATAGGAAAAAAACATATGAAATTCATAAAATGCATGAAATATTGAATCGATAGTTGACTGTGACTGCGCCTCCAATGGTCCATCTGCTTTGTTCAATTTTGGTATACTTTTTCCAACATTTCGGGCGGTATCTCACTAAAAAATGCTTCAATGTTGTCTTCCAATGCGTAAATTAAAGCGGGCTTGTCTGTATAGACATGAACATGAACATAGCCCCGCAAAAAATAGTCTTAAGGCGTTAAATCGCACCAACTAGGCGGTCAATTGAGCGGTCAATTGAGCGGTCCCGAACGTGAAATAAATTTGTTCACATTTGTGGCATGTGGCACCGTTTTGTTGAAACCTCGTGTCATGCAAGTCAAGCTCTTGCATTTTGGGCAAATTCACAGTTACCATGCGATTCGCATCATCATTGAAGAAGTACGGTCCAATGATGCCACCAGCCCATAAACCGCACCAAACTGTGACTTTTTCTGGATGCATTGGTAGCTCTTGCAATACTTCTGGCTGATCTTAACTTCAAAATCGACAGAAAGATTCTTGCTCTTGCATTTTGGACAAAAAAAAAGTTGGATATCATCTCACGATAACGCTCACCATTCACAGTTACCTTGCGATTCGCATCATCATTGAAGAAGTACGGTCCAATGATGCCACCAGCCCATAAACCGCACCAAACTGTGACTTTTTCTGGATGCATTGGTAGCTTTGGCAATACTTCTGGCTGATCTTAACTCCTAAATAGACAATTCTGCTTCCTTACGTATCCATTGAGTCAAAAATGAGCTTCGTCCATAGAATGGGAGAAGCGCGCGATGAACTTTCTTTCGGCCGGCATGTTTCTACTTGTTTTTCACCAATACTAAATACCAAACTAAATTTTACATGTACATTCTATTAAGGAACAGTGGATGCTTTTCTCATACCAAAGAGTGCAGTTCGATTAAAGTCTAAGCTCAATGATAATGGACTTCATTTTCTATGCCGAGTCCGAACGGCGTACCGCATAGCGAAACCACTTGGTAGAGAAGTGGCAGGATGCCTCACAAATGTAGCCAGCATTAGTAAGGGGATAACCACCACTGAACATTTTTTGAAGTTTACGCCTGGGGTTGGAATCCAGGCTTTCGGTTTCATAGGCAGACCTCTAACCTCTGCGCTACGGTGGCCTCCAATCAATAAACACCAGAAATTATCTTTCCAAAAAAATTTTTGACTTTTTATTAAATTTGGTTTCCAAACACTGTGCACGCCTGCGTATTGTTACCAGAGTGCGACGAGTGTCATTAAATTCTTAACAATAGAAGCAAGCACACATACAACAAATGCAAATAAATGTATGACAACATACATGCAGACATACATAAGCACATGGAATATATGGTCGATTGGTCATTTGGATCTTGGATGAAGGAATAAATGAATGAATGAACGAATAAGTGAGTGAGAGAGTGAATGATTAAAATGGACAAAACTGTGTTCAACTCTGGTTTAGTCATCACAATGACTAGACGACACTGGCGAGCTCTAGCCCAAAATGGATGGATGGAGGAATTAATGGATGGGTGGATAGATGCTTGAACGCCTGCCTAGTCGTTCTTTATGACTCGACCCACATCTCCCTCGCACCCAACAAAAAAAAACCAAAATGACAAGCAATAAACACTCAATTGTTAAATTGCCTATTCTGATGGTGGCTTTTGAATTGAATCGAACCAAAAGACTTGAGAAAAGATTCAACAACACTTTTAATTTTATCCATTGTCCATGATTATTAACAATGAGGAATAAGACATCATTGAAGTTGCCATACCCGCACACTAGAAACACAATAAAAATATATTTTTGTGTTTTTTTTTTATAAAAACTACTAGCAGACCCGGCATGGTCGAAAAATGTTTACCCTTTGGGGGGTGTTTTGGGGAAGGGGTAATGCCCTTAATAGATGGTCCTACAATTGCATATCAATTTCGTATTCTACTCCCAAATAACTTTATTTGAGCCCCAAAACAAAAAAATTGCTGTTTTGTGGGGTATTTTGGGAAAGGGGTAGACCCCCAGAAAATTGGTCCCGAAAGTGAGTATCAATTCTTGATCTACCCCCCAATACCTTTCATTTAAGCCCCACATTGACATGGTCGGTGAATATGCCCGGGTGTTTTGGGGATTGGAAAATCCTCAAGCTCGGAAAATATATCAGCAACGTGATCTATTCTCATATATCTATATATAATTAATTTGAACCCCATATTGCCATTGGCCTCAAAATTGGTTATCACATTCGTTTTCTAATCTCATTTAAACTACTTATTCCAAAAGTCAGCATATATGTCCGGTTTGGGATATTGGCCCTAAAAACTATAAATATTTAGTTCCACTCTCTCTAAGACCCAAATTGTCATGGTGAGCAACTACGTCCTATTTGGGGGTTGATATGGTGGTGGGACGTCCCCTAGACAGTTGGTCAAAATGTTGGTCATAATGTTGATATATCGTGGTCTACTCCCAAATACCTTTAATTTGAGCCCCATATTTCCATAGTCGGCAAACATGACCGGCTTGGGGGGTGTTTTGGGGGATGGGCGGCCACTCAGTGAGTTGGCCTTGAAAATATATATCGAATTCGAGTTCTACTCTAAAAGCCCTCTCATTTGAGCCTCATATTGCAATAGTCAGAAAATACTTACTATTTGGGTGGTGTTATGGGGGTGGGGTGGCCCCATAGACACTTCCCGAATATTGATATCAGATTCGTGATTTACTCTCAAAGACCTTTTATTTGAGCCCCATATTGCTATGGTCGTAAATTTTTCTTCATTGGTTGATGTTTTTGGGGAGAGGTCCCATATTTGGATTCAGATTCGAATTCTACACTCAAATACCTTCTATTTAAGCCCCATATTCCCATGGTCAGTAAATTAGTCTTGTTTGGGGGGTATTTTGGGGAAGGGGTGAACCCTCAGAAACGTGGTCCCACATTTGGATATTAGATTCGTATTGTTCTCGCAAATACCTATCATTTGAGTCCCATATTGCCATGGTCGGTAAATATGTCCGATTTAGGGGTGTTTTGGGGGTTGGGGAGGTCCCCCTAACACTTGGTCCGACAATTGGATATCAGATACGTTTTCTTATCCTAAATACCTTTCATTTGAGTCCCATATTGTCGTGATTGGTCTTAATATATGTATGGTAGGTTTTAGGGTGGGGCGCCCCCCCCCCCCTAGGTACCCCATCCGAAATTTGGATACCGAATTTTTATTTTTAGGGAACTATATGAGAACACACAAAATTTCGCTTGAATCGCACCACCAATATCCTAGATCTGGCATTTCTGAAAATTAGGGTAAGGGGGAGGGTCCGCTCCCCCTTCAGATATCAAAAAAATGTTGTACCCTATTTTCACCACGGCATCATTATGCACCATCTGTGAAAATTTAAGAAAATCGGTGCAGCCGCTTCGGAGTCTATAAGGAATACACAAACAAACAAAACAAAATAACTGGCCATGCTTTTATCAATCCTTGATTGCTGAAACTTCATAGTCTCCTATGAAAAATTTGTGGAAGTTTCTCTTGGTTTTTAGTGTATTATAAGAGAGCGCACAAAATATCGCTTAAATCGCACCACCCATATCCGATATCTGGCGTTTCTGAAAATTAGGGTAAGGGGGAGGGTCCGCCCCCCTTCAGATATCAAAGCCTCCTATGGAAAATTTGTGGAAATTTCTCTTGGTTTTTAGGGTATTATAAGAGAGCGCACAAAATTTCGCTTAAATCGCACCACCCATATCCGAGATCTGGCGTTTCTGAAAATTAGGGTAAGGGGGAGGGTCCGCCCCCCCTTCAGATATCAAGAAAATGTAGCACCCTATTTTCACCACGGCATCATTATGCACCATCTGTGAAAATTCAAGAAAATCGGTGCAGCCGTTTCTGAGTCTATAAGGAACACACAAACAAACAAACCAAAATAACTGACCCTGCTTTTATCAATCCTTGAGTGCTGAAGCTTCATAGCCTCCTATGGAAAATTTGTGGAAATTTCTCTTGGTTTTATAAGAGAGCTCACAAAATTTCGCTTAAATCGTACCACCCATATCCCAGATCTGGCGTTTCTGAAAATTAGGGTAAGGGGGAGGGTCCGCCCCCCTTCAGATATCAAAGCCTCCTATGGAAAATTTGTGGAAATTTCTCTTGGTTTTTAGGGTATTATAAGAGAGCGCACAAAATTTCGCTTAAATCGCACCACCAATATCCTAGATCTGACATTTCTGAAAATTGGGGTAAAGGGGAGGGTCCGCCCCCCCCCCTTCAGATATCAAGAAAATGTAGCACCCTATTTTCACCACGGCATCATTATGCACCATCTGTGAAAATTCAAGAAAATCGGTGCAGCCGTTTCTGAGTCTATAAGGAACACACAAACAAACAAACCAAAATAACTGACCCTGCTTTTATCAATCCTTGATTGCTGAAACTTCATAGCCTCCTATGGAAAATTTGTGGAAATTTCTCTTGGTTTTTAGGGTATTATAAGAGAGCGCACAAAATTTCGCTTAAATCGCACCACCAATATCCTAGACCTGGCGTTTCTGAAAATTAGGGTAAGGGGGAGGGTCCGCTCCCCCTTCAGATATCAAAAAAAATGTAGTACTCTATTTTCACCACGGCATCATTATGCACCATCTGGGAAAATTCAAGAAAATCGGTGCAGCCGTTTCTGAGTCTATTAGGAACACACAAACAAACAAACCAAAATAACTGACCCTGCATCAATCCTTGATTGCTGAAGCTTCATAGCCTCCTATGGAAAATTTGTGGAAATTTCGCTCCAATGCTAATTTAGTCATTTATGCGCTTTAACATTGACATACCTTTTCCGCCATGGAAAATGTGTGTTAATTAATTTCTGTTTCTTGTCACGTCATAACAACAAAATGTTTATTTATCATAGCCGAATGAAAGCCTCCCCTCCCCTACCCGCCTCCCTTTCCCTCCTCTCTCTCCTTCTTTCTTTCGATCTTTTTTTTTATTGGCTTTATATAGTTTAATAAAATTTAATAGATTTCGATTTATTTTAAACGTTGATAGCCTGCCCGCTCGTCATCACCATCGCCAACTTAGCACAGAGGCGTTAAGTTTTAACATCGTTAGCACATGGAAATCTCTTTAAAAATTAATGAACGACTGTCATGATACGGTCTAGCAACTATAAAAGTGCCAACGAATAAATGGAAAATGGCGAATAATGTGTGATGGCAATAACTGTCGAAAAAAAGCTCCAAGAGCTCTGGATAAGATATTAATCATCTTCATCAGTAGTGATAAGGACTTAAGTTGTCATGAAGCTACACTTGGCCTTAAAAACAAAAACAAGAGGCAGATGATAAGTAGAAATTAATGAAAATATGCTGCAATGCTAAGTATATGAAGTTCTAGAGTAGGCAAAAAGGATAGAAACTTTAAAGTTTGGAACATGTCTACCCATACCTACTTACTTAAATTGGCTTTGACAGAATATTTGTTCCACTAGCCGAACATAGAATAGCGTTCCAAGCGCCTCGATCTTCCGTGCACATTCTAAAATCTCTGACATCAAGTTTCGGGGTGTCTCCAACCACTTGATTTTTCCATCGGGCTTTTTGTCTTCCCGGTTTGCGTGTACCACCCTGTATTTGCCTTCGAAAGACTTCTTTGCTGGAGCTTCTTCATCCATTCTGACAACATGACCTAGCCAACGCAGCCGTTGTATTTTGATGCGTGTAACTATGCTATCGTCGTCATACAGCTCGTGGTTCATACGTCGCCTATATTCTCCATTAACGCAAACTGGTCCATATATTTTACAAAGAATTTTTCTCTCAAACACTCCAAGTACTGCCTCATCTGCTTTCACAAATACCCATGCTTTAGAACCATATAACAGCACGGGTAGTATCAGCGTCTTGCATAGTGTGATCTTCGTCTGTCGAGAGGTGGCCTTGTTTCTAAACTGCTTACGTAGTCCAAAGTATCATCTGTTTGCCAGTATTATTCTTCGCTTAATCTCAAAAGTGGTGTCATTCGATTCGGTTACCTCTACCTCGTCTGCTTTCACAAGTACCCATGCTTCAGAACCATATAACAGCAAGGGTAGTATCAGTGTCTTGTATAGTGTGATCTTCGTCTGTCGAGAGCTGGCCTTGTTTCTAAACTGCTTTCTTAGTCCAAAGTAGCATCTGTTCGCCAGTATCATTCTTGGCTTTATCTCAAAACTGGTGCCATTCGTTTCGGTTACGGCGGTGCTGAGGTTGTGGTTCCCAACTTTCTCCATTTTCTTTATCTGCTCGGTTGTGCAAGGCTTTTTTGGGAGTTGAAACCATCCATTTCGTGTTATCTCCATTTACTGCCAGACCCATTTTCACTGACTCCCTTTCGATTCTTTCAATGTCTCTGGACATTGTGTTATAGAGAAAATGTTGCGATCACTGCTGCACAGTGGGAAAAAATCGAAAAAAAGCTAGTAAAAAATATGCCGGGTGAGAACGGGTAGAGATATCTCTTTGAGTTGAAATGGTTAGAGCTTAGGATTTGGCAGCCTGAACAAATACCGAGGTGACAAATTTTATGGGCCAGATAAAAGGCGCCCGGACAACCTAGGGCCTTGAAATTTTGCACACAATCTCGCTAACACCTCAGCTTTACACATTTTTTCAGTTTTCTCTCTCTGTTGGAAGGCTAATTGAGCTCTCTCTCCCTCTTCTCTCTCTCTCTCTCTCTCTCTCTCACTCTCCCTCTCTCTCTTGAACATAATGCTACTTCGGACACAGTTTTCAGTTTTCTCTCTGTAGTAAGGCTAATTGAGCTCTCTCTTCTCTCTCTTTCTTTTTCCTCTCACTCTCCCTCTCTCTCTTGAACATAATGCTACTTCGGACACAGTGTAAACCTTGACACAATGCCTGCTGTTGATGTGGATTATATAGAGTCTGGGCTACTTTTTAATAACAAATACTGTACCACTATTGCTGATAGAACCGATTGGAACAACGATATCCCTGGTAATAGCAAATACATAGACTTCTATACGAATGATTACAAACTGGAACACTATGTGGGCTTTCGGCTGGACCAGTACTGGTCATTTGGAGAAAGTTACCCCACCACTGTTGTTTGTAGCAAGCGGAGATCCTTGCAATATAGGAAGTGGTGGAATGGCTCAGATATCACATAACGACGACTGGCATATATATCTCCTCAGATAGGCAGACAGCCATTAATTCCCTGGAGAACGTATTTCTGAACACAAAAATCGCCTGCGACTGTCACAGAACTCTCAACGAGATGGCTGAACAATTCAAAATTCATTTGTCCTGGGTGCCAGGCCACAGAGATATCCCAAGGACTTTTAGAACAGGCAAGCTTGCGTGATTAGAAACTACCTTCAACATTCCAGGGGAACTTGAATGTGTGGCTATCTTTTTAGCGACATGTAGGCTATGTCTTCAGGATCAGGTCCGAAGGGAAACGAATGACAGATGGTCACAAAGGGAGGGTTGTGAATACTCTAAAAGTATGTGGCCTAATCTAGACTTGAAGAGGCCTACCGCTTTGCTATCGCTAAAATAGACTTGGCATCCATAGTGGACATCATGGCAGATCACTGTCTGATCAGAAAACATGCTGACAAACTGATGGTTGCAAATAAAGACTTCTTTAGAAGCCATGAAGACGAGACTATCAGCTGTGTGTGTACCCAGCACTAGCGGGCAGATCGTGACTCCATTCGGCACGAATGTTGAATGTTAAGGATGGAAAACCTCTAAAGGCGTGTAAGCTAAGACTTCAGGATCAGGCCCAACACGCAAAATGAGGGTTGTGAACACTCCTAAATTATATGACCAAATCTAATGTTGAAAAGATCTACCGCATTGCTTACGCTGGCTAGAACAGACGTCCCAGTCTTCAGGATCAGGCCCAAAATGCAACACACAAAGTGAGGGTTGTGAACACTCCTCAATTATGTGGCCTATTCTAGTCTTGAAAAGGTCTAAGGCTTAGCTTACGCTGGCTAAAACAGACGTCCCAGTCCTTGTGCCCGTCATGACAGCTTGCTGACTGATCGGAAAACATGCTGACAAACTGTAGGTTGCAAGTACAACTTCTGCAGAAGCTGTGAGGACGATGAGGAAGACGAGACTATCAGCTGTGTGTGTATCCAGCACTAGCGGAGAGATCTAGACTCTATTCGACACGAATATTGAATGTTGAGGGATGAAGCATAAATCGTAGGTATACCTCTAGAGGCATGTGAGCTAAGTCTTCAGGATCAGGCCCAAAAGGCAACAAACAAAATGAGGGTTGTGAACACTCCTAAATTATGTGGCCTATTCTAGTCTTGAAAAGGTCTAATCGCTTTGCTTACGCTGGCTAGAACAGACATCCCAGTCATTGTATACGTCATGGCAGCTTACTGCAACAGTAAGCACAGACAGTAACGACTTCTGCAGAAGCTGTGAGGACGTTGAGTAAGAGGAGACTATAGAATATCTGTTGTATGTTTGTCCCGCACTAGCGGGCAGATTTATACTATATACTGCACGAATGCGTGATCTAAAACAACCCATTCTACAGAATTCGGACGGAAAATTTATAATGGAAAATTTTGCATTTTCAAATATGATAACAAAGAGATGAAACTCACTTTCATAGCTTCCAAGAATCCTAACATAAATAAACAAAAAAATTTATAGGCAAATGGACTACATCCCGTGAACGCCTCCTTGCCTACAGGCCTTTCCTTTTATATTTTTGTGCTGTATTTCTTTCTGGCTGTTTGCTATTTGCTGCAGTTCTCCCACATAGTTGCAGTAATAAAAATTCCTACTGTATAAACAAAAACAAAGAAAAACTCAACAAATTTGTTTACAAACTATAACCATGGCAATAAATTTAATGTTCATTGTGCACGAGTATTGAGCAGATTTCAATGTATATTTATGGGTGGCTTTGCTGTACTAGCTCAGGCCCACTTCTACTAACCAATTTCCCCCCTGCCATACATTCAGCTACAACAACGCCATGGATGTTTATTAACAATAAACAATTTTTGATTTATTACCAAATCAATATTGCCCGACAACGACAACAGCGATGACTTTAGCGACGAGATCCGAAAAACAAAACAAAAACATAAAAAAATAAATTTCTGTTACCCTAGAAATGGTGTCGCTACACACACACAAACCCCCTTACCAACAGATGTCAGTCTCTCCATTGCTGTGCAGTGGTTGATTGCATTTGGGGCCAAACATTTTGAAAGATAAATTTAGGTCAAATATGCTCTAATTTTGTGCAAATTGTGCAAATTTGTTAGCTGTTCTTTTATTTGGCTCGACTTGACAATTTAATGCGCAAATTTGCTGCACTGTTGCCAAAAATTGCGGAAAAACATGCACGAGAAAATCTGCAGAGATGTGACAATTGATTTGAGTTTATGCTAAAGTATCACAATTTCTTTAATTTCTTTATTTTAGGGAAAGTGAAAAGATGTATGATGAAAAAAAAATCCTTTGTTATGGCAGCGAAAGCAAAATCGTTCTTTAGTTTGTGTATTCAGGTACAATTCAAGTTAAAGCTCAATGATAAGGGGCTTCCTTTTTATAGTCGAGTTCTAACGGCGTGCCGAACATGCGACACCTCCTTGAAGAGAAGTTTTTACATGGCAAAGTACCTCACATATGATGCCGGCATTAGAAGGGAAAAACCACCGCTGAAAATTTTTTCTGATGTTCCCGCCAGGATTCCAACCCAGGCGTCATAGGCGGTGGTGTCCGCGATATAGTGAAGGAAAATCAATGTGGATGATACAAAAACATTAACTAAAGTAATCTCCAGGCATTTATTGACAACCTTTTCATAATAGCCTTAAAAACTGTCATACGTGGTTGTGATAACTGTTATACTTCTGGCAACAGTTTCGATACATAGAGAAGGAAAATCAATGTGGGTTATACAAAAACATCCATAAAAATAATTTCCAAGCAGTAAAATCTTTTGACAGCATTTTTATTATAGCTTTAAAAACTGTTATACGTGGTTATGATAACTGTTATACTTCTGGTAACAATTTCAAGATAATTCTATTAATTGTTACAAAACTGACTAACACTTTATTTACTCTTTTTTTCAAGGAAGTTTATATTAAAACATACAAAAATATTGATATATTTATATACAGTATAACAGTTTAAGGATAATTCCGTTTTTTTTTAATGACAAACTCTTGACCATATCTTCACTCTAAATTAAGAATGAACTTTCATTTATTAGGCTAAAGAAAAAAAATAATACGTTTATGTATGATATGACTGTATAACAGTTTTCGAACATAAGCGATAACTGTTATAAAATGACTCTAAAATATGCCGTATATATTGTATTGGGTTGCCCAAAAAGTAGTTACGGATTTTTCAAATAGTCGGCGTTGACAAATTTTTTCACAGCTTGTGACTCTGTAATTGCATTCTTTCTTCTGTCAGTTATCAGCTGTTACTTTGAGCTTGCTTTAGAAAAAAAGTGTAAAAAAATTATATTTGATTAAAGTTCATTCTAAGTTTTATTAGAAATGCATTTACTTTCTTTTAAAAAATCCGCAATTACTTTTTGGGCAACCCAATATTAAAACAAATACCTAACATATCTAAGTTTGACAGTATAAAAGTTTCCGGATAATTGTGTTAACTGTTATAAAATTACAAACTTCATACTGTATATAAAAAACGCGTAATTATGTCAATGTATGAAAGTATAACAGTATCCAGATAACACCTTTACCTACTTTATAACGACTATATCGGTACTCAATCCAAACAAGAAGGCCTATATTTAAAAAGACACAAAAATACATTAGTGTATGATAGTATAACAGTTTCCAGATAATTCTGTAAACTGTTATAAACTGACAAACACTTTATTTACTCTATCTACAAGGAAATCTATATTAAAAAAAAAAAAAAAAAAACAAGAATATATTAATGTATTCTTATACAGTATAACAGTTTCCGGATAACTTGGTTAACTGTTTTAAAATGACAAACTCTGGACCCTTTCTTCACTCTCTAATAGCCAATTAAGAAAAAATTTTCATTTATTAGGATAAAGAACAAAAATAATAGGATTATGTATGATATGACTGTATAACAGTTTTCGAACATAAGCGTTAACTGTTACAAAATGACTCTAAAATATGCCGTATATATTAAAACAAATACTTAACATATCTAAGATTGACAGTATAAAAGTTTCCGGATAATTATGTTAACTGTTATAAAATTACAAACTTCATACTGTATATAAAAAACGCGTAAATATGTCAATGTATGACAGTATAACAGTTTCCAGATAACACCTTTATCTACTTTATAACGACTATATCGGTACTCAATCCAAACAAGAAGGCCTATATTTAAAAATACACAAAAATACATTAGTGTATGATAGTATAACAGTTTCCAGATAATTCTGTAACATGTTATAAACTGACAAACACTTTATTTACTCTATCTACAAGGAAATCTATATTAAAAAAAAAAACAAGAATATATTAATGTATTCATATACAGTATAACAGTTTCCGGATAACTTCGTTAACTGTTTTAAAATGACAAATTCTGGACCATTTCTTCACTCTCTAATAGTCAATTAAGAAAAAATGTACATTTAGTAGAATAAAGAACAAAAATTATAGGGTTATGTATGATATGACTGTATAACAGTTTTCGAACATAAGCGTTAACTGTTACAAAATGACTCTAAAATATGCCGTATATATTAAAACAAATACTTAACATATCTAAGTTTGACAGTATAAAAGTTTCCGGATAATTATGTTAACTGTTATAAAATTACAAACTTCGTACTGTATATAAAAAACGCGTAAATATGTCAATGTATGACAGTATAACAGTTTCCAGATAACACCTTTATCTACTTTATAACGACTATATCGGTACTCAATCTACAAGAAGGCCTATATTTAAAAAGACACAAAAATACATTAGTGTATGATAGTATAACAGTTTCCAGATAATTCTGTTAACTATTATAAACTGACAAACAATTTATTTACTCTATCTACAAGGAAATCTATATTTAAAAAAAAAACAAGAATATATTAATGTATTCATATACAGTATAACAGTTTCCGGATAACTTCGTTAACTGTTTTAAAATGACAAACTCTGGACCCTTTCTTCACTCTCTAAAAGTCAATTAAGAAACAATTTTCATTTATTAGGATAAAGAACAAAAATAATAGCATTGTGAATGATATGACTGTTAACAGTTTTCGAACATAAGCGTTAACTGTTATAAAATGACTCTACCACTTGCCTGCATTTTCACAACCTTATATAAAAAAAACCTTAATAAATTTAAGTATGACAGTATAAAAGTTTCCGAATAATTGTGTTTACTGTAATAAAATTACAAACTTTTCACTATATCCACAAAAAAAACATGTTAATGTATGACAGTATAACAGTTTCCAAATAACGCAGTTATCTACTTTAAAACGACTATCACTGTACTCTATCTACAAGAAAGTGGATACATAAAAAAACACAAAATTACATTAGTGTATGATAGTATAACAGTTTCCATATAATTCTGTTAACTGTTATAAACTAACAAACACTTTATTTTCTCTACCTACAAGGAAGTCTATTTAAAAAAAAAAAACAAGAAAATATTAATATATTCATATACAGTATAACAGTTCCCGGATAACTTCATTTACCATTTTAAAATGACAAACTCTGAATCTTTTCTTCACTCTCTAATAGTAAATTAGGAATAAATGTTAATTTATTGGATTACAGAAAACAATAATATGTTTATTTAGGATATGACTGGAGGAGGCCACCGTGGGGTAGAGGTTAGCATGTCCGCCTATGACGCTGAACGCCTGAGTTCGAATCCTGGCGAGAGCATCAGAAAAAAATTTCAACGGTGCTTTTCCCCTCCTAATGCTGGCAACATTTGTGAGGTACTATGCCATGTAAATCTTCTCTCCAAAGAGGTGTCGCTCTGCGACACGCCATTCGGACTCGGCTATAAAAAGGAGACCCCTTATCATTGAGCTTAAAATTTGATTTGGACTGCACTCATTGATACCACTGTTCCTTGGTGGAATGTTCATGGTCAAAATTTGCATTTAAAGTTTCTGGATAACTCCCTTAACCGTTTTAAAATGACTAACACTTAACTCTTCCTTCATTCTGTGATATTAAATTAAGATTAAAACCTACTTTTAATGCTATGTGATGATTTACTGTCATATTCATTACTTCTTTACAGAAAGCCTTATCTTCATAGGTATGCACTTACTGTATGTAGACATCTCAATTTACTCACCTGCAAAGAAAAGAAAGATAAAACTTCAAATTAAAGAATTTCCAATTAAATTCAAATTAAAATATAAAATGAATTTCTAATAAATTAATGATAGCAAAGGATTAAATATATCACAATCATGCACATAGCAAAGACACATAATTCCCAGCAAAGTCTTGAGCAAGCTATGATGATATTAAAAATCTTCGCACATTGCCAGCATGGCCATTATATAAAAATTAATATCCCCAGGGCCATCATAATAGACAATGACTCTGTTATTGAGACAGATGAGATTACGGCTGCTGTTGAAGTTGATATTCATATCTCTTGCCTATGTTGGTTGACTCAAAATATCAAGTTATCCGCTCTCAATTAGGTGCGTTTCATGGAATTTCTAAAATGTTCTTTGAAAACTTCTCAAATGAATCAAAGTAAGGCATTCATTGATGCTTGGTTGAGTGCCAGCAGGGATATCAATGGATTGACACTGCATTAATCATGAGTTGGATTTCGTGGAATATTTCATGGAGCAAGCAGGACAAACTTTCGTTCAAAGTTCTACAATGAGAATAATTGTTGGGCAAAGTTTATTGTCTTAGGGGCAGGAATAGCAGTGGCATCAGCCATTGGCAACTTGAGCCATAAATATACAATAGTTATATTGTTGTCAATGGTTATAAATGTGAGTCAAAACACTAGTTGAAATGCAAGACTAGTAGTTTAGAAAACTAAGAACATAGCTAAAAGGCTGAGGGGTGAATAGGGAAAACGGGAATGGAAGAAAATTGATTTAAAAGTAGAGGATTTAGTAAATTTTATACTTGCCCTGGGCTATTCATCATACTAAAGTTTATGAGAAGTATATTAAGAAACGAGATATCAAAAAACTTAAATTTGTTTAATACAGTCAAGCCTGTGTGATGATATCAGATTATTTTGATTGAAACTTCAAGCCATAGGCATAGAATTTTATTTAATACAATATTTCATACTTTCATTGAAGAACATCATCAGGAAAACTACAGAAATAACAAAGCACATGTTTCGTTTATTCGTGTAAGACGTTCCAAATATCTTAAACTTGTAATAATAATTATTGGAATATGTTTTAAATATTTAGTAAATCATAAATGAAATGTGTTTTTATGTATATCTATGGCATCCCCGATGATGTTCTTCAAAGAAAGAACGAAATCATACAGACAAAAATCAATTTGTGCTTGTATTCCGTATTGACTCAAAAACGACTGAACCGATTTTCTTGAAATATGTTTTAAATATTAAGTAAATCATTAAGGAAATGTGTTTTTATGTATATCTATGGTATCCCAGATGATGTTCTTCAAAGAAAGAACGAAATCTTACAGACAAAAATCAATTTGTGCTTGTATTCCGTATTGACTCAAAAACGACTGAACCGATTTTCTTGAAATATGTTTAAAATACTAAGTAAATCATAAATGTATATGTATATCTATAGTATCCCCGATGATGTTCTTCAAAGAAAGAACGAAATCATACAGACAAAAATCAATTTGAGCTTGTGTTCCGTATTGACTCAAAAATGACTGAACCGATTTTCTTGAAATATGTTTAAAATATTAAATAAATCATAAATGAAATGTGTTTTTATGTATATCTATGGTATCCCCGATGATGTTCTTCAAAGAAAGAACGAAATCATACAGACAAAAATCAATTTGTGCTTGTGTTCCGTATTGACTCAAAAACGACTGAACCGATTTTCTTAAAATACTCACAGCTGGTGTAGGTTGGTCTAGAAAGAGCAACAGGCTATATAATATTTTTATATTGTAACCGAGGCGGACCCTCCCCCTTACCACAAAAGCGCCGCCTAAAATCTAAAGTGGACCGATCGGGACAATATGGGGCTCAAATGAAAGGTATTCGGAAGTAGAGTAAGAATATGATATTTAAAATTGGTTCCAAGTATCTACGGGGCCGCTCCAAGTCCAAAACTTCCCCAAAAAAGTATTTTGGACGATAAATCAGTATGGGGCTGATAAGCCAGTATGGGGCTGAAAGGAAATCGGGAGTGGATTAGGAATATATTATTAAAAATTAGTTCTAGGGAGCGCTCCGCCCCCCTAAGCAGCTTTCCAAATGGGAATATTAGCCGATCATGGCTTTACGGAGTTCAACAAAAATGAATTTGGGAAATTGGTAACTACTTTTCGGACCAAGTGTATAAGTGAACACCCCACCCCCAAAATACCCGCGGACATATTTACCGACAGTGGCAAGAAGGGTCTAAAGAAGAAGGTATTTAAGAGGACTTATTTACAGACCTTGGCAATAAAGGACTGAAATAAAAGGAATTGGAGAGTGAAAGAAGGATCAGCAGAATGGGTCCGGATAAGTTAGTCTACCATATAACAAGGAAGGACGGGCTAAAGTCGGTCGAAGCCGACCATTTGTACCTTACACCACATTGTATATGCAGGCAAAGTCGTCGAATTTAAATTTGAAATGAAGAGTTTCCATTAAAATAAGTACATATTCTAGGAGCCGTAGAGTAAATCGCCGTGTATATTTTTGAGAAGATCGATTGATAAATGGGTTAGCAAAGGCCTTAAAGGTAAAAATCGGGAGTTGGATATATTTGGGAGCTATATCTAAATCTTAACCAAATTCTATTAAATACAAAAGCAATACCGGAAGTCACAAAGGAATTCCTTGTGCCAATTTTCATGTGAATCGGTTAACAAATGACCAAATTATTGCAATTTTAGTCCGAATTTTTCGAATTTTTCAATTTCAATAGGCTTCGTCTCTAGGTCCAAGAAAATGCCAGTGCCAAATTTGAAGAAGATCGGATGGAAATTGGGACCTATACTTTGTATACAAATTAACATAGACAGACGGACAGACAGACGGACACAGCTTAATCGAATCAGAAATTCACTAGATTATATTGGGTTGCCCAAAAAGTAATTGCGGATTTTTCATATAGTCGGCGTTGACAAATTTTTCACAGCTTGTGACTCTGCAATTGCATTCTTTCTTCTGTCAGTTATCAGCTGTTACTTTTAGCTTGCTTTAGAAAAAAAATGTAAAAAAAAATTATATTTGATTAAAGTTCATTCTAAGTTTTATTAAAAATGCATTTACTTTCTTTTAAAAAATCCGCAATTACTTTTTGGGCAACCCAATTATACCCTGTACCACAATAGTGGTGTAGGGTATAAAAATGAAGGTATTGTTTAGAGTAGACTCAAAAACGCCTAAATCGATTTTCAAGAAATTTTCATATATAACAGAATTGGCCCCCGGTGAAAATAGGGTGTTGCATTTTGGAATATCTGCGAAGGGGGCGGACCCTCCCCCTAACCACAATTTTAATAACGCCATGGAGAAAGCCCTACCGCAAAACTTACCCAAACGGACATGTTTATGGATGGGGACAATATGGCTATCAAATGAAAGGTATTTAACAGTAGAATACGAATTTGATATAACAATACAAAGTGTCTGGGGGGGGCGCCCCACCACCAAAAACCGCCCAAAAATTAAATTTTTACCAATTGAGGCAATATGGGTATCGAATGAAAGATACTGGAAAGTAGAATACGGAAATTATTAAAAAATTTGAGGTCGAGATAGCAGGACCAATACCAATAATAATAAATACCTAACGTGGTGGAGTGGCAGAAATGGTGGGTTAAGCTTGGGGATTTTAATATCTTTGCAGATGGATCGTTGATGGATGGTGGAATCCACTGAGATTGCCAAATCTGCACAGTAAGTGTTGTCAAGGAACATCGACCGTTTGGATATCTGCATAGTAGTGATAGTCTGGCGACGCTCAAGGCTCTTATGGGTGCGAGCATAGGATCTTAAGCGCTGTATCGATTTCGGCACTATTTGAAGCAACTACACCCTGTTATGGGTCCTTGCTCACAAGGATGAGACAGGTAACGAAAGTGCGGATTTGCTTGCGACAGAGAGTGGAAATCTTCCCACGGTCTTCACATATCTATTTCGCGCTGCGAGTGCGTTTTAAGGGAACAAGGTTAATGCTCGAACCGTAATATAAATCCGCTACCATCTATGCAAAGAATACATAAAGGAACGGTCATAGGAATTTTAACAGGACACTACAAGCTACGTGTGTAACGTGGTTCGCATTAGCATCAACAAGTAAAAGCGTGCCAAGTTCGGCCGGTCCGAATTTTTGAAACCCAACGCCATAGATTCTGCTAAAAATTTATACAAAAAAAATTTTTTGGTAGGACATAACTTTATTCCACATACCAAACATCTGTCAAACCAGCAAAATTTAAAGCTTCTAGGAACCGAAAAAGGAAGATGGAGAGACTGGTATATGGGAGATATATCAAGTTATAGAGTGATTCGGACCGTACTTGGTACAGTTGTTGGAAATCATAGCAGAACACCGCATGCAAAATTTCAACCAAATCGGACAAAACTTGTTGATTTTAAGGGCTCAAGAAGTCAAATCGGTAGATCGGTTTAAATGGGAGACTGGTATATCAGGTTATAGAACGATTTGGACCGTACTAAGGACATTTGTTGGAAGTCTTAATAGAATACCACATCGGGTGGAGGTGGACCCTCCCACTTACCCCAAAAATACCTTCCTAAAGTAAAAGTGGACCTATTGGGACAGTATGGAACTCAAATGAAAGATATTTGGGAGCAAAATACGAACCCGATACTTCAAATTGGGTCCAAGTAATAAAGGGCCCCCTTGACCCCAAAAACGGCCGAAAAAAAACGACCCGAAATAAAAACCGAACTGATCGGGACAGTTTGGGTCTTAAATGAAAGGTATTCGAGAGTAGAGAACGAATTTGGTATTAATATTTGGGTTCAGGTAGCTAGGGGGCTGCCCCCAGCCTATTGGAAAGAGCAATAGGCTGTTTAATTCGTTGATATAGAAGGGGGCGGACCTTTCCCCAACCGCAAAACTAGCTAGCCAAAAATAAAAGTGAATGAATCGGAACAATATGGAACTCAAATAAAAGGTATTCAGGAGTAGAGCAAGATTTTGATATTAAAAAGTGGATTCAAGTAACTTGCGGCCTGCTCGGACCCAAACATTCCCTCAAAAGGGTATTTTAGACGATCATACCAATATGCAACTCAAATAAAAGGTATTCGGGAGTAGATTACGCATATGTTATTAAAAATATGTTCAAATGTTAGGAGCATGTCCCATCCTTACAAACCCCTGCCCAAATTGGAGTGTCTGCCAATTATTTGGGGCACAAATAACATGGCTATTGTGTTGCGAAGCATATCGAACCAGATAGAAACTGGCATATCGGCCGTTTTTTTGGTATTGCAAGTGCATATTTGCAGATGAACATTCCATTTAGAAACTGGGGCAAACTTCTCACAAATCAATGAGTGCTGTCCGATAGGGGACCTCGTTTTCATAGGCGAGTCCGAACGGCGTGCCGCAGAACAACACCTCTTTAGGGAGAAGTTTTTACATGACATAGTGCCTCACAAATGTTGCCAGCATTAGGAGGGGATAACCACCGCTGAAAATTTTTCTGATGTACCTGCCAGGATTCAAACCCAAGCGTTTAGCGTCATAGGTGGACATGCTAACCTCTGCGCTACGGTGGCCTCCTCCTGTGTTATCACAATGAACGAAAACGTCTAAGTAAGTCTATTGGCAGACTGCCCCTTAAACATAACCTAACCTTGCCCCTGTTTTTGATGGAATATTCATGGGAAAATTTGCAGGGACCAAGCATCTGGAGTTCTCCAAAGGCTCAAGCAGTTCAACCGGGATAATATAGGACTTAAATGAAAGAACTTTGAGAGTAATGTACGAGTATGATATCCGAATTTAGGTTGATCTAGGAAGGACCTGTGGGACTTTAGAACAAAGTTATGTAGGCCCAAGAAAATACATGGCTCTAGGCACCGGCTGCACAAAGGAATATTGACTGAAAAAACAATCTAGAGTGTTGCGAAGCACACCGTACCAGCTAGTAACTGGCATATTCGCCGTATTTTTCGTATTGGGCTCAAAAAAGGTGTATTTATTAACCGATTTTGCTGATTTCCGAATTTGAGTTGACCTATGAAGGACCTGTGAGACTTTAACTAGCATATCGGCCGTTTTTTGGTATTGGGCTCAAAAAAAGGCGTATTTATTACCCGACTTCGTTGAAATTTGGAACAGAGACTCATAGACTAGACCCCTCGACATCCGTGCCAGGTATGTTCCAGACGGAACACTATTTGGGTATAGCTTGGACCCATAAAAGCTAATGTTTTATAAGATTTCGCTGAAATTCGGAACCGTGACTTTTTTTTGGGCTCCTCCACATAAGTATCGAATATTGTCTAGAAGGATCTATGGTAAGATATAGCCGCCATATAGACTGATATCCAGATTTATGGTCTTGGGTATATATTTAAGATCTGTGGATCATAAAACGCGCTTTTTTTACCCGATTTCGTTGAAATTTGGAGTAGAGGCTTCTATGAGATTCCTAAACATCCGTGATAAATATGGTCCAGATCAGCCAACTTTTTTTTGGGCTCCTCGACATAAGTATCGAATATGGTCTAGAAGGATCTATGGTAAGATATAACTTTTTTTACCCGATTTCGTTGAAATTTGGAGTAGAGGCTTCTATGAGATTCCTAAACGTCCCT
This sequence comes from Stomoxys calcitrans, assembly GCF_963082655.1. NCBI lineage: Eukaryota > Metazoa > Arthropoda > Insecta > Diptera > Muscidae > Stomoxys > Stomoxys calcitrans. The sequence continues at coordinate 13,913,172 of NC_081556.1, read as the reverse complement.
GCCAAATATGGTCCAGATCAGCCAACATTTAGATATAGCTGTCAATCTGAATAAATAAAACCTGTGTGTGTTCTTCCTCTCATATTCCTTCAGCACATTTAATTTTCTTCATGTGCATTTGTTTGCCCCCACCGATACCATTGTTTAAGCCTGCAAATGCTTGGTAATGGTAGACAAAAAATGTACTGAAACTTAACACAATCATAAAAGAAAGCCCCCCCTGATGCAATGCCATGGAGCCCATAGATACCCATAATGACTACTACTGCTACTACCCCACAGAGTACATCCATTAGAATGATCCGCATGCCAATAAGGGAGGTAATGTCAGTGAGAGAGAGAGTATTAACCACATTCATTGTTCATTTGCTACTTGGTTTGTTTGCTTAACTGTCAGTCTCTGGGTGTGTTTGTCTGTCTATCTGTCTTTCTGCCTGGGTGTTTGTGTTTTTGTGCACTTCATTATTCCATGCGCTCTGAAGTTCATTCGTCCATCTGTTGGCAGGATTCTTTTTTTTTGTAGGATTTTTTTTTTGTGTGTGTTCTTCTTCTCTGTTCATAAGAGCCAATTTCCGTTGGTGTTTATGTTCATCCGTTCTTGTTTTTGCGGCTTTATGCGTTAGGGCCAATTTCATTGGTAATGTTTTATTATTTGGTCATTTCATGTTTCTTGTTTTGCTTTCTGCCGGCCTTCTCCATCCATAATGACTCACGAGAGAGAGGGCCTAAAGCAGAAGTTGAAGAAAAACCAATAAACACAATAAACGGGATGTGGTTATGACCTTATTTCCGCTGCTGACATCTTTCTCATGCTGTTTTCGTGGTGCTTTTTGCTTTGTTGTTTCCGTTTTTTTTTTTGGTCTTATTTGGCCCTTTAAGGGGAAATCATTGTAAAATTCCAATAATTTGCCAGAAAACTCTCCCATAAAGAAGGCTATCGCAGCCAAAGACTTTATTAAAAGGAATTCCATCATAATCAATTTAGATGACTTGCTGCCACCCCCCCCCCCCCCCCCCCCCCCCCTTTACTATAATAATAATGGTAGAGATGGCCCTTGGGTCATTTAGGCTAGCCATGGTAGTCCTAGGGAAGACCTTAATGGCATAACAAACAACACTTGGCACAAATGTTTCTGTTAAAAATTAGCATTTAAATTGGAAAATATTTTTGTTGCCCCTTGTGGCAGACAGAGGCCCAAAGGGGTCGATCTTTAATGTGGACTAAATCAAAAAAGATAAATCAAAGATAAATGGCAGGGAAAGTGAGAGAGGCATAGAAACCCCTAACAGAGGTAAGAATGGGTTATGGTGGCAGTCTGCAATCGGATCTAGGGATCTAGGATTCTATTGCCAGGTCCTATGACCCCTCTCTCCAGAATCCTAAACCCATCATTCTAATTCCCATACCCTTAGGCCAGCTAATCATTTAATCTGCAATTGGAATTCTCGCCTCTGTGCACTGATAGTAATAACAGAAGCTGTCAAGTATTCCGAATCACATGCTGCCGTTGATTAGAGCCAAAACAGATAACAACGATGTGGGCAAGAGATGGGGTTTCAATTCATGCAATTCCTAGACATTTTCATTTTTTAGCTGCAGTTGATCAGCAAGCTTGGATGAGGAGACTAAAGATAATTTGCCTGATGATGGCAGAGCTGACTATTGGTTCTGTGTATAGCTGGCTGGCTGGCTGTGTGGTTGGCTTGCTGCCTGCCTGCCTGCTTGTTTGTTGATTGACTGACTGCCTAGCTTGGTGGCTGGATGGCTGGCTGTTTGACTTTGCTGCCCTATCGATTGGGTATCTCATTATCGCCAATGTATGTCAATGTTTTGTTTACACTACCGTAGACACATTGAGCTCTCAGCATCATCAACGTCTTACTTGGACAAAATTGTGATGACATAAAAAGGTTATCACCATTCTATAATGTGCTCCAACATGAGCATGGAGCACGTTGAGCTTCTGAAGCAATAATATGGATCAGAAGCAGTTGCAACCATGGAAAAATGATTGGCTGCTAGTGGTGACATTTGCCACGAAACATAAAAGAGGAAGAGAAATAAAAGAAAATTTCCCCATTTAAAGCCATAAAGCAAGTCATAAAATAGCAAAATTTTAAATATTGAGGAATACACGGAGAAAAAATTGTCAAGGAGCTTAAAAACAGCAGCCATGTCATTAAACTTTTTATAGATGTATGAATAAATTCGACTGCGGCTTTTATGGGTCCAGACTTTATTTTAGGAGTTCTCTCTATATGGCAGCTATATCCAAATATTGTTCGATGTGGATCATACTCTGCACGGATATTTGGCGATAGGTTAAAATAGAGGTGCGAATATTATCAGGATGAAGATCAGGCCTGAAGTTGAACGAATGACTGTTTGTCACAAAGTGCAAGTTAGGAATACACCAAAATTATGTGGCCTAATCTATTGGGTTGCCCAAAAAGTAATTGCGGATTTTTTAAAAGCAAGTAAATGCATTTTTATAAAACTTAGAATAAACTTTAATCAAACATACTTTTTTTACACTTTTTTTCTAAAGCAAGCTAAAAGTAACAGCTGATAACTGACGGAAGAAAGAATGCAATTATAGAGTCACAAGCTATATATATATATATATATATATATATATATATATATATATATATATATATATATATATATATATATATATATATATATATATATATATATATATATATACATACACAATAGACTCAAGAGGTCTACCGACTTGCTTATTGTCACTTTACCACTTTAGATTTTTTTGTTGGCCTTGGATCCCATAACACTCGGCTCCACAATTGGGTATCAGGTCCCTACTATACTCTCAAATACCTTCCATTTGATACCCATATTGTCACGATACGTCTACATGCCCGCTCATTCGAATATTTAGGTAGGGCGTTCCCCCCAATAAAATTACCCCAAATTTGGTTATTAAATTTTTGGTAACTATATTTGACATAAATTTTTTATCAAACACTTGGCTAGATTTTTTCTTCTGAATCAATCTTCTCCATAATACTCTTCGTTTAAGAATCATATATTGCAGATTTTGGCGATAGACAGGTTTTTGAAGAAAAATTTAGGTATTTCTTATTTTTCTCATTTCACGGTCATTGGTTCGTCAGATATATACTCTACTCTGAAATACCTTTTATTTGAATCCCATATCGTCACGAAAGCTCTGCATGCCCGCTCGGTGGGGTCTTTGGGTGGGGCGTTCCCCCTAGTTACTTTTACCCCAAATCTAGTTAAACAAATTTTGGGGTAACCCTATATCACATACAGCGACCAGCGACATTCTCCTAACATATATCAATCTTAACATTCGTTTAAGAACCTTATACTGCAGATTGTGTCGCTATGTCAACCTATGGACTTGTTTTTAAAGGAGGTAGCGGTGAGGACTCTTCTCAGATTGTCGCAGCTTGACTTGATTCGCGGATCACCGGCGAAAAATTTGCTAATATTGGATAATATCTTGGCGGTCTCTCAGACAGAATTCCAGAATGGGAATGAACGTGGTGGATAAAGGACTGCGGATAAAGATACCTATCCCGGCGGAGTGGCAGAAAGGGCGGGTTAGGTTTTCAGGTAATACAATTTTTACAGATGGATCGAAGATGGAAAATGGACAGGGTGTTGGACGCAATAACCTAAGTAGACATTTGTCTCGCATAAGCATTAGAAATGATGATATCTGCCGTTGGTGTCATGGCTATCCCAAAGTAGAAATAGGATACTTGGTTCTTTTTTCTTTCAGGCACTAGATGAACTCAGAGGCGTTAACCCAGTTAAATAGAAGGCCTTCATCGAAGCGGCAAAGTGGTACCGGAAAGTGCGTTGAAGCTTGTGTTCCAGCCAGGTCCAACTATTGAGAGAAGAAGAATAGTTCATGAGGAATCATAATGGGTCACAAGATGGCGTAAGCGGTTGATAAGATAAAAGTCTTGGCGTCATCCTCTTCCAACCTAACCTAACCTATGACAAGTATATATTTGTAAAAGTTATTCAAAGAAGGTTCCAAATCCGATCCATAGTGGAGGGCATATAAGATGGAGCCAAGATTTTTTTTACTTTTTTTATATCATGTCCCAAAGTTGGTTCATGCCTAATGCCAAACGATGGGACATCTTTGTTTGGTGCATTCTTGCAAAATGCAAATTTGCCCATGAACAGCGGAGACCACTGTAGCGCCGAGGTTAGCTTGTCCGCCTATGACGCTGAACGGCTGGGTTCGAATGCTGGCGAGAACATAAGAAACATTTTCAGCGGCGGTTATCCCCCCCCCCCCCCCCCCCCCCCCCCCTAATGCTGGCGTCATTTGTGCGGAGCCCACCGTAGCGCTGAGGTTAGCATGTCGGACTATGACGCTGAAGGGTTGGGTTCGAATCCTGGCAAGAACATCAGAAACATTTTCATCGACGATTATCACCTCCAAATGGTGGAGACATTTGTGAGCGTCATTTGGTATGACAGCCATGTAAAAACTTCTCTACAAAGAGGTGTCGCACTGCGGCGCGCCGTTCGGAGCTTAAACTTGAATCGAAGAGCACACATTGAGTTTGCCGCTGTCCATTGTTCTTCAGACAAAAAATGTCACTGGAATATCACAAGACGTGTCTAAAATCGATCTCTTCAGGGGTAGCCGGCTTCAGTAAGATGTAGCCTATGTAAGATGAAGCTACAACATAAATCTTGTCTAGGCTTAGCCAAAACCAAAGGCAGTCCTGAAAATCTCCACTAGATCTCACTAATGCCAGCATATTCATTCCATGTTTGATTTCCATTCCTCTTCAAGGACAGTAAAACCGATTTTTCAGAATAAACCAATAATAGGGAGAAAAGAAAATTGCAAACCCATAATCGAGAAAACTCGTAGAAATTTCTTTTCCTTATTGAAATTTTCAAAAGCCAACAAAAGAGTTGAAGTCAACATCGAAACTATCGAACTCGGTGACAATTTCCATCCACAAAAATGCTACTCGAGTAGGTTAAAGCAAGTGGAAAAGATAGGAATTCCTGTTTTTAACAACATTGTCGTTTCTGCAACATCCACATCCACATCCACATCATCATTATCAGCCTCAGTTGTTCTAGTCCACAGTTTCCATCCACCATCATTATCATCACCATCCCCAAGCTTTCGCTTCCTATCCCATCTGTTAAAATTTCTCGTTGGTAATGGCAATGGCTTTGGTATTTTTCTGACAACAATGCCACAAAATTTTTTTTCAATTCTTGATTTTTTTTGCATTTCTTTCATTCCCCAAAAGACTTTGCCCCAGTTTTGGTGGCTGTTTTTTTAATGCCATCCGCCAGAGTATAACAATATTTCTATTATGAGCTTTTTCTGTGGCATTTTGGGTTATGGAACACGTTTGAAATTTGCAATTTCTTCTTTAGTTTCCTTTATCGCCAAAAAGGAGCGTTGCTATTTTTCTTTGTAGGAAGTCGGGGTAAAAAAAGCCTTGAAAACTCATGGCTGCTACAAAACTTGAAGCAAGAAAAGTGGTTAAGAACAAAAAAAAGGGAGACTGAAAATATATATTCCAAGTGAAAATATCATGTGATTTGTTTCCAGGGCTGATGTTGCTGGATGCTAATGTTGCCGTTGCTGCATACCTTATGAAGCAACGTTTTCCGTGAATTTTTGCCAACATCCCCACCAAAATGTTCTTTGGCTAAGAGCAAATATATATTTTATTTAAATTTAAATCTTAAGACATGAAAAACTACTTCCAGCATAAAGAAAGAGTTTTTGCTTTGCATTTCTTTTACTTGCAGCAGTGACTTTTGCCTGGAATGGAAAGACTTCATTGCTACCATATATCATTCAGACGCAAGTAGAGTTGGCTGTTTGGTATGCCTTGAGTTTTTCGCCTCAGTTTCCTTTAGGAATTTGCAATTTTCGTTGCAATAGCTTTTCTTTCAAAGATTTTTTTCAATTTTCTTATTCATCTACGGACAGTGATGCAAACAGAGTGCTTAGTTTGGCTGGGCCAAATCTTACACATTCTCCACATTGGATCGCATTTCTCAAGTTCTTTTGCCCGATATCTCTTTACAGGCAAACAGAGGATAACAGATAATCCCCCCATGCCCGGATATCCGGCGTCTCATCCTGAACTCCGAGCCTATCCATGGACTTCAAAAAATCTGGCACACAACACAAGGTCTTGAGCGCCGCCATACTGTCCACATATATCCTGAATTTTGAGGGAACCCCTTCCAGAATTTCTTTCGCAGCTAATGTAATGGCACAGACATCTACCTATAAGGCCATACCCTCGTCCGGCAGTCTCAGAGTCCCTTCCAGAATTTCTTTCGCAGCTAATGTAATGGCGCAGACATCTACCTATAAGGCCATACCCTCGTCCGGCAGTCTCAGAGACATACCGATATTAAGTGCGTCGGAGTAGACCCACAACAAGATCGAGGTCTCATCCTCTACAAACATTCGCCCTCCATTCGCCCCTCCCAGGAAAACAAATCCTGAATCCCTTATCACAGTCGGTAGCGGTGCCTGGTTGTCGCAGATACTCCTTAGTCAACGCTCCGCATCCTGACGGAACTGTGGCCGTAACAGTCACCCTTCAGCTTCCCCAGCTTAAGCGCCGCCAAGTCGCGATTAGCACAATGAGTGTGCCTGTGACCCCGACGGAGACCAATCTCTGGACCTTCCCCAATTCACTCGTACGAGTCCTTATTTCCACGTACGAGTCATGTTTTCCCCCTCTTCGTACTGAACATCCACCCTACTGGAGTAAAAAGCGCCCTACGACCTCTTTCGGCGGTATTCCTTTTCCAGAACAGCTTCGAAAAGAGGAGCGAAGGTACCTTGCCTTCTTGGCTTAGTCCTCGATTCGAAAAACGTCTAAGGAGCGAATTTTAGAGTTTTTGGAGGTTTTTTTCTTTGGGGGGGGGGGAGACTCCCCTTGGTGTCCCACCCAAAATTTTTGTTTTTGAATAACTATATGAGCGTTAACAAAATTTCGCTTTAATCGAAGCACCTATTTTCGAGTTCTGCAGATTTTGAAAATTAGGGCAAGGGGGAGGGTCCGCCCACACCCCTATTCTTCAAATATACAAAAATGATCATGACATATAGTTGCCATATAAACCGATCTCCGACTCTTTCCACCAGATTTTGCTGAAATTATGCATTGCTATGGCTTTTAATGGCCGTGCCAAGTATGGTCCAAATGGGTCAATAACCTGATGTAGCTGTCATATAAACTGAACTCGGATCTTGACTTTATGTGCGTCTAAAGACGCAATTCTTATCCTATGGAGCTCAAATTTTGTATGAGGTGCTTTGCTTTGGCTTCCAACAACTGTGCCAAGAATGGCCAAAATTGGTTCATAACCTAATATAGCTGTCATATAAACTGATCTTGAATCTTGACTTCTTAAGCCTCTAGAGGGCGCAATTATCATCCTATTGAGCCCAAATTTGCATGAGGTGCTTTGCTTTGATTTCCAACAACTGTGCCAAGTATGGTCTAAATTGGTTCATAACCTGACATAGCTCCCATATAAACCGATCTAGGATATTGATTTTTTGAACCTCTAGAGGTCGCAATTAATATCCGATTTGTTTGAAATTTCGCAAAAAGTGTGTTTGACACAGCTTCCAACACTTGCGCAAAGTATGGTCAAAAACTGTTTATAACCTAATATAGCTGCCATATAAGCCGATCTTGGATTTTGAATTCTTGAGCCTCTAGAGGGCGCAATTGTTATCCAATTTGGCTGAAATTTTGAATGAGTTTTTATTACGGCTTCCAACAACTCTGTCAAGTATGGGCTAAATCGGTTCACAGCAAGCCACCTTAAAAATAAGAGCACATGGTAGGCATGCAGCGAATGTCAAACTCACACCTTATACCAGCAATCGTTATTGACGCTTACGACTCGCAACGACCAAAACATAAAATACTCATTTCAATTCGTTGAGTTATTGTAAGTGCTTTTGTTGATGAGCAAAAAAGTCTGTCACGTAGGTCACTGATAAAAGCAATTCTGATCAAAAAATAAGAAGCAAGTGCAAAAAACAACGCAGGCATAGATATGTCGATCAACAAAAATTTGATGTCTCATTCCTCAGCTTGCTTTGACTTCATACGGCACTCATCTGAGTGGTGTTCATTTGCAAACAACACATGATGCCTGTAGACCAAATTGCCAGCCACATCCACTAAACGATTACTAAAACGTTCGCCCATCTCTCATTTTATTGTACTTGTGCGTGTGTTTCTAGCTAACTTTGTTTTTGTGTGGCATGCGATACAGACAATTGTTTTGGCCAAAGTGGATATTGAGTGCCAAATTTTGGGTCTCATGCAGTTCTCTGTTCACAACCAGCATAGGCCACCGTGGCGCAGAGGTTAGCATGTCCGCATATGACGTCGAACACCCGGGTTCAAATCCAGGGGCGGTGGTTGTCCCTTTGTTACACAACCATTAGATGAACTAGCTAAGGGAAGGTTTCTCCTCCAATATGTTACTTAGAAAAACCCACTTTCCACATTGGAAATTACTTTGCAAATAACTTATGCAACACTCTTTTCTTCCTATCCTTCTTCTGGCACCATCACCACCTTCCTTAATATAAAAGTTCCTCACTAATCCCCAACTATAAGCAGATTTTTTCAAAGTTGCTGTAGAAACAATATTATTGTTATTATAACTATTTAAAACGTTTAGTCGTAGCGCTCTCTCGCTCACTAATGAGCCAATTAAAATTGCTAAATATTAAATATGCGTTAATTTGAAGAAAAGTTAAGAAAATCCCTTCTTTATCTCATCTACGCATAGCACACAGCTGACAAACCCACACCAGTCATCAAACACCCATTAACCACACAAGAAGCGCGAATAAGGACATCCTTTTGATTTTGCCAGCGTTTGTATGGAAGTGTCTTGGGCAAGCAAGCAGTGATGAGATGTTTACAAGCCATTCATTAATCACAGCGAAATTAATTGTAGCATTAAGTGCTACAACAACATAATTTGGAGCATAGTTTAAGGACACTGAACGAGGACCAAGGATAATAACGCAAAGTTTTGAAAAAAGCTTGAAAATCAATAAAAAAAAAGGTAAATAGTGCTAAGTTCAGCCGGACCGAATCTTATACACGCTCCACCATGGATCGGATTTCGCATATTCTTTGCCCGATATCTCATTAAGGACAAATAGAGGATAATAAATAAGAATTGGTAAGCTATTGTCATAGCATCAGCTAAATTGAATAAAAATTACGCTATCAAGAGGCTCAAGAAGTATAATCGGCTAATCGGTTTATATGGGCGCTATGTCAGCTCAGCCGATTCTTCTGTTTTGCGAGGAGATGGTGTTGACTAGTGGCGCCATGATATATGCATCGCAACTGATTGTATACCAAGGTAGTCTTTCCCTGGGGATGGCTTGGAAGTCGTTTTCCTGAAAAGGTATCGCTGGGTTGGGGGAAACCACCCTCCCTAGGACCTTCTGTATACATGGATGGGTCTTAATTGGATGCAGCCACTGGAGCAGTAGTCTTCATTGAATTCCTTGTAATCAGGGATTCCTATAGGCTTCTGGATGGGTGCAAAATCTTTCAGGTCTTTCAGGTCTCTTTCGCGGCTCAGGAGACGAAGTTGCTGCGGGAGTGGCAGCCCGATCAGACTGTCATCAGTACGCCTTTGTAGTCCGACAATCATCCACTGAGTCCCATTTCGCCGCCCTGGCCATCCCCCTCTACTATGTTCAGGTAGCTCGGCAAATGGCACGTAGGCAAGACCGGTGGCTGCTCCGCTCAGCGCAGACAAACCCCTCCGGACGCACTCGTTCGCCCTCTCGTTTCCTGGAAACCCCTCATGTCCAGGAACCCATGTCAGCGTCACATCGTAGACCCGGAGCCTATTGAGGGACTCCAAACAATCCGCCACGCATCTCAACCTCAACATCCTCTGTCCTAAGGCCTTGAGCGCCGCCATACTGTCCACATAAATCCTGAGTTTTGAGGGCGGTAAATCCCTTACCAGAATTTCTCTTGCGGCTACTGTAATGGTACAGACCTCTGCCTGAAAGACCGTACCCTTGTCTGGCAGTCTCATAGACATACTGATATTGAGTGTATCAAAGAAGACCCCCAATCCAGTCCCTGAATCCATCTAGGAGCCATCGGTGTAGATCGAGGTCTCATCCTCCTCAAGTACAGCATTCGCTCTCCATTCATCCCTCCCTGGAAAACGAATCGCGAATGCCCTCACCCCAGTCGGCACTGGTACCAGATAGTGGGAGATCCTTCGCAGTCCCCCCTCCACATCCAGAATCGAACTGTGGCCGCAACCATTCTCTTTCAGCATGCCGAGCTCCCTCAGCCTAGGTGCGACTTTGGCGGCGCATTTCCGAATATAGGTCTCAATAGATTGCATATCCAGCATCGCTTTCAGGCCTGCCTGCGGTGCGGATCTCAGTTCTCCTGTGACCTCGACGCAGGCCAGTTTCTGGATCTTCTCGAACTCCCTCGAATGCGTCCTCCTCCTCTCTACGGGCTTCCACTATACCAGTTCTCCATAGGTCTGTACTGGTCTAACGATGGCCGTATACATCCAATAGATCCAATCTTGGGGGCTACCCCCCCCCTTTCTACCGCAGGAGTAAAAAGCACACAGTAACTTACGGCTTCTTTACTAGGGGTTCCCCTTCGAGGACTATGCCAAGGTACTTCGCCTCCTTCGAAAACCGCAGGGTGACTCCGTCTAAGGGCGGGAGTCTGATCTCCAGTATCTTATATCTACGCCTGCAGATCACCAGCTCCGTCTTCCCTGAGTTCGTCCTCAAGCCATTTCTGGTAGCCCATCGCGACAAACTCCTCACTCAACCTTCCATTATCTCACTGATCGTCGACAGAAACCTGCCTCGGACCAGAAGCACGACGTGGTCCGCATAAGCGATAATCCTCGTGTCATCCCCACCGAGATCCAACAGAATTTCATTAATCAAGAGGTTCCATAGAATGGGTGAAAACACCCCTCCTTAGAGCGTTCCTCTGGTCACCCGCCTTCTGACCACACTATCTCCCAGGTTCGCATTAATAATCCTGCCATAAGACATATTATTGATCCACTGCAAGCTTATGGGGTGAATTCCCGTGCGATCCTGTGCGGCTACTATTAATCCTATCTCCACATCATTGAAGGCTCCCTCAATATCCAAGAAAGCGGCCAAAGGGTAATCCTTCTGTCGTAGAGACGTCTTGACCTTCTGTAGGGCCGTCTCCACCGACCTACCTTTGACGTATGCGTGTTATACCCCACTGAAGTTTTCCATCGTCAGTCCCCCCCTCACCTTCAGGTCAATCAGTCTTTCCAGTATTTTCAGCAAAAACGATTACAGACTAATATCCTTCGTCATACTGTGGTTTTTTCTTCCCGCCGTGGGCATAAAGACCACTTTGACTTACCTCCATGCCCTTGGTATGTAGAACCATGCCAGGCTGGCTCGGAAAATCCGCTCAAGCCAGGGCAGGGTGACTCGAAGGGACTCCGGCAGCAGTGCCGGGATAATTCCGTCAGTTCTATTCCTTCCTGCACTTTCGCCCGATTGCTCTGCCGTTGCATACTGCTCTGACTCCTTCGTTGTGTCCCGATTTGTCTTCTAGGTCTTTGTGTGAACTATGCAAAGCCCTCGCTTTGGGTTTAATTTCATTTTTCTGTCCTTATTTGATCTCTTGTATCGCTCTTTGGTGTAGGTTTATCTATATTTTCTCCATCTTCTCCTCTCTTACTTTCTTCTGGGATGAACACAACGTACCTAAGGTCTCCGAGTGAAGCGGCTAGTAACCGGGGTTGCCTATCATACCTTATCATATACCGACCATAGTTCAACGTCCAACGCTTATGTTGCTGCAAGAAATATGAATCGAGTCTCAATGCTTGAGCCTATATTCCACAATGGGAATTTCCGCCATTTCAACTATTTTAGGGCTCACTGACGTAATTAATTGCCCATTGACTGTGGAAAGTAATTACATGCCTCATAAACTGCCGCATCACGCACTTTGTGCACAAAGGTGTATGGGGAATATGCTTCAATAAGGTGATAAGTTGTTGATTTTCAACAGAATCAGTAACAGTGACAGCAACTAACTAACAACGGCGGTGATGGCTGCTGCAGTAACTGACAATACAACGCCATGTTATAGTAATGACAGGCAAGCAAAGTACTAACCGCATTCACACGCAATTCAATGAGCGCCAGCATTACACACACACACTCACACGCACACATGTGAAATCTCTTTTGAAACATCTCAATTCCATTGTGTGTCATCATCTCTTGGCAAGCAATTCATAACATGGGAAGGAGGCGATGATGATAATAATGGCTGAACTTGATGAAGTAGGTAGGACACAATGTGATGTGTGTATATGTTCTCGGCTATGTGTATGTGTGGTTGTTGTCGTAGTATACAAACCACATCAATACATACCAACACATATGTAAGCCAGTACATGAGCTTTTGTTGGAAATTTCCATTTAAGAAGCCATTATAGCGACATATGTATGCTCTCACCACACATGCCTACCTAGGCAGGCCACCCACAAAATCCAACACTAAAGCATATATGTATATCCGTGTGTACAATGTGCATACAAACATAACGGCAGCATTGTATTGAGGGCGCTCTAACTACTAGGTGGTGTTTGAGTTTAGAGCGATTCTCATGGCGTAGTAGGCATTTATGTTGAGATAACAATGACGGGTATTTAAAGCACAATTGACAGCACTTTTTGACACCTACTCTTGCTTGGGACTCTTAAAGCAGTGGTGATGGGCACACCAACACTTAAGCACATAATATCCAATACCCCTGATTGCAGGTTCTTGTGTAGATACACAATAATTTGCAATAGTGTTGAAGTATTTGCCAATCGCTGTTCTAACTGAGTGCGAGCATGTGACCTTACTGTAGTAAGGCCACAGCTTACATACAGACACACACACCCATCGATTTACTTTACTCAGCAAGTGTAACGGATAATAATTGTAAAAGGTGATAATGGATGATGTGTTCTACTACTACCCCCACCTAAGTATTAGTTGTAATGCTGCCTTTTGACATTGCCATTGTATAAATGCTGCTGCTTAGTGTATTGTTGCTGTACAGGGGACTTCTTCCGTTAGTTTTACTTCCCTTTTCTCCCGCACATGCAAACACAAAAGCACTATCCCCAAGATTAAATGAAAAAGGATTGTGTTGGGATAGATACATAGATAGATAGAATGACTGATTATTGGTTCATTAATGGCTAAATAAGTAAAAGAGATTTTCAACTAAATTGATAAGGGATCAAGCAGGTCATTGTGACGGCTTAGTTGTGTTGTAATACGAACAAAAGCATTGATATTTACATTGTAGTCACTAAGGACAATGAAGATTTTGTAAAGCAGTATAATGCTTAAGGCTTCTTTCAGGGATTGAGTAGAAAATGGAACAGAAATTTAATTTACTCAAAAGCTAAGAGTTAATGAACTAAATGTTACATGATTGGTTTTGAGGTTCATTATAGGCAAATTTGTCTAAAAACTCAACCTGTGTCACTCCGGGGGATTAATTCCACCTCGTAACCGCTTTTGCATTATTTTGAGGTGGAGCCTATATCTGGTGATTATCCATATCATCTTCTTTGTGTCTGCGTCCAGTTCTTCCCGCAATACTTATTAGGCGTATCTCATCATTGCCTCCCAATTTTTCTCGTTCTCCAGCATACTATTGCCTCTTGTCCTGCGGGTTCCTGCGTCTTTCGATCCAGCCATTTGTAACTCTTCATAAAAGCACTCGCCAGAAGAGCATTTGTTCATTTGAAGAGTATGTAGGAGGCCACCGTAGCGTAGAGGCAAGCATGTCCGCCTATGCCGCTTAACCCCTGGATTCGAATCCGTGTATGGCTCGTGTATGATACGATATTGATTGATATTGATATTGATATTGATATTGATATTGATATTGATATTGATATTGATATTGATATTGATATTGATATTGATATTGATATTGATATTGATATTGATATTGATATTGATATTGATATTGATATTGATATTGATATTGATATTGATATTGATATTGATATTGATATTGATATTGATATTGATATTGATATTGATATTGATATTGATATTGATATTGATATTGATATTGATATTGATATTGATATTGATATTGATATTGATATTGATATTGATATTGATATTGATATTGATATTGATATTGATATTGATATTGATATTGATATTGATATTGATATTGATATTGATATTGATATTGATATTGATATTGATATTGATATTGATATTGATATTGATATTGATATTGATATTGATATTGATATTGATATTGATATTGATATTGATATTGATATTGATATTGATATTGATATTGATATTGATATTGATATTGATATTGATATTGATATTGATATTGATATTGATATTGATATTGATATTGATATTGATATTGATATTGATATTGATATTGATATTGATATTGATATTGATATTGATATTGATATTGATATTGATATTGATATTGATATTGATATTGATATTGATATTGATATTGATATTGATATTGATATTGATATTGATATTGATATTGATATTGATATTGATATTGATATTGATATTGATATTGATATTGATATTGATATTGATATTGATATTGATATTGATATTGATATTGATAAAAATCGCAATTCCATTTCAGAATCACTTCGAAGTTTTCTACAACTTTTTGCGCAGTTCACTTATATTGACATTCGTATTGATATAAATATTGATATCAATATTAAAATCAATTTCAATATTGATATCAATATTAAAATCAATTTCAATATTGATATTGAATATCGAAATCAAATCAATTTAGGCTTCATAAAAACAATTTTTTCCACCAATCACCTCCTTCTTCAAAAAAAGAAAGAATCCCCACTCCATTTCAGAATCACTTCAATGTTTTTGACAACTTTTTATGCAGTTCACTGCTGACACAACATGTCTCCGCCAAATGGCAGCTGACACCGAGTAAACTCGGCAACGAGCAACGAATTTAAAAAAACCTCTATGTCTGACAGCAAAAAGTGAGAACAAAAACAAATCAAATGACAATACAAGGCCATTCAAATAAGTACTCGTATCCCTCCCCTCTGCTTCCCACCACCCCAAAAAAAGAGCAAAACTCATTTAGTCAAGGACGGACATAATTTTAAAGTGAAAATTCTTCAAAATTCGTTGACATATTAAGTCAAAGCGGAAACAATAGCAATGACAAAGTTGACAACGGTGATAGCTGTGACAGCCGCTTTGCGTATGACATTAACAAAGTCATCAGCAGCAACGACAACCGCAGCAACAACAACAAAAAGGGGGCCAACACAACCATCACGTACCGAAGGGGAAAAATCGACAAAAACTTAAAGTTTGTTGTAAATTTTGGTTGAAAATTATTCACAAACATCGTGATTTGCATTGCCGAGTGGAATAGCAATAGACAAATTATCACTAATGTTGTATTAGTCTTTATATGGGGATAAAGTTGTATAACGAAACAATTTACATGGAGGATTAATGGCGAAAGGATTAAAAATCACGACCCTAGAGTACTAGAGAACAGGAAATCCAAATACAAAGAAAAATTTTTTTTTCAAATTTATTAAGTATGATTGGATCACCACCATCAGATATCTTAGACGAACCTAATTTAAATCAGGAGTTGGTTAAAGGCCACTGTGTATTGTTAACCTTTAGGAGATCGGCTATATAAGTTCGTTCTCTCTCTTCCTCTCATATAAACCCACTTCAATAAAATAAAAATTTTATAAATATACAAATCTTCTCATTTATTCAATTATTCTCACGCAACTAGGAGTTTTAATGTTACAAAAAAAAAAACTTTTTTAACCTTGCATATTTTTAACATAAATGCCCAATTATTATCTAAATTTTTTCAATTTTATAATACTTTGCATAAATTTGCCTTACCGCAACTCACTAATGCTCCTGCCTTCCTCTTCCCACTAACAAAGTTTTTGTGTTGTGTTTTGTTTGTTGGCCCCAAAAAAAAAGTTTATATTCAACGAGTTTGTTTTTCTTCTGTTTTTTTTTTTTTTTTGATGCTGTTGATGCAACAAGAACAAACTTTTCACATTATTTTAAATTTTTTACTATAGTTGTGGTCGTTGTTTGGCGTTGCCATTGTTATGATCATTGAAATTGTTGGTCCTTCTTAGGTTGAACGGTGGCTTGCCTGGATAACTTTCCCAAATTTTTGGAAAATTAATTAGAATTTCTATTCAGGCCAAAACTGAATTTCAAATGACATTCAACTTTTGTTTAATAAGTCTTAATGAGGATTCACACACAATGTGGCAACTTGAGAGGACAATGAAATTTGATTTTCAGAAGAAAACTTACAACAGGACAAGGCAAAAGAAGAAAGGAAGATTGGTAAACCTAAAGAAAGGTTGCGCATTGGAATTGGAAAACTTTAGGTGGACAGTGAATTGTTAATTCATGTGTTAGTATGATAATGTATTACAGTTTGGGGTTACGTATTGAACAGGATACCGTGATCACGAAATGATTACAAATGGATTAATCCTAAGCCGAAATTGGGAAAAAATTCCATGTGCTTCATAGGTTAGGTTTGAGTGGCAGTCTGCCATCAGACTCAGACGTTTTCGTCCATTGTAATACCACAGGAACAGAAGAAGTAAGATGCCTTCTAGTTCCTACTGGTGAACCATCCAGATCGCTTAAAAAAGCCCAATAACTTGCGTTGTTCACATCCCCTAAATCAGACATATTCTCAAAGAAATGAGAACATAAAGTGGAATTCCTTCTAACTGCTAGTGCGGGACACACACACATAAGGTGTTCTATAGTCTCATCTTCTTTAATGTCCCTACAGCTTCTGCAAAACTCGTTGCTGGCAACCTTTAGTCTGTCAGCATGTTTTCCGATTAACCAGTGATCTGTCATGACGGACACAATGACTGAGACTTCTTTTCTAGCCAATGACAGCAAAGTAGTATACCTCTTCTAGTCTAGATTAGGTCACATAGTTTTGTTCACAGCCCCGCTTTGTGATCATCTATCATTCGTTGTCCTTCTGGCCTGGTCCTGAAAACTTAGCTTACATATCGCTAGAGGCATATCCACAGATTCTCCAGGGATTTAATGGCTGCCTGGCTGTGTCAGAAGATATTTATGCCAATCTTCGTAATGACATTATATCTTAGCCCACTTCCTTAGTTGCAAGGATTTCCGATTGGTCGGGTAACCTTTTCGATATGACCAGTTCTAGATCTTTAGAGTACACCCCAAAGCCCACCTGGTCCTATAGAGTGGAACCATCCGTATAGAAGTCTATTAACGTACTTCCAATCGGTTCTATCAGGAATAGTGGTTCAGTAATTTTTTATCAAAAAGCGGCTCAGGTAGACTGTAACTCACACTGCCTGGAACATCGGATATTGTATCAAGGATAACACAGTGTCCGTAGCCGCCACATGACCAATGAGAAAGCTCCCTTAACCTCACGCCAGTGGTCGCTGCAATTTGGGTAGCCACAATGTCCAGAGGCATAAGATGAAGCATTAAATTCAGTGCATCAGATGGTGTCGTCCTCAGTGCGGCTGCGATGCACAAACAAACCATCCTTTGGATCCGGTTAAGTATTGAGCAGTAGGTGGATTTTTGAAGCGCCGTCCACCATACCACAACACCATATAGTATTAAAGGTCTGACAACTGCAGTATATACCCAATGCATGACACGCGGTTTAAGCCCCCAACTTTTGCCAATGACTCCCTTGCAGGCGTATAGGGCAAGAGTGGCCTTTCCAAAATGTTGAATTTGAAGTTCAATACTGACAAAAATCTTTGGTCAGAATCGAAAATAAACCATCCAGTCCGGAGCTAAAGCGAGGTAAAGGCCTCGGTGGCCAAGTTGAGCATTACTGGGATATATTTCCCATTATGTTTTTAAGATAATTGCAAATTTGTCCGCGAACATTAAATTAAGGAATGGGGACAAACTTCTCACATATCACTAAAGCTGGCCGATTCAAGTTTTTAGCTCCTCCTTTTTATAACCAAGTCAGAACGGCGTGCCGCAGTAAGACAACTCTTTGGGGAGAAGATTTTACATGGCAAAGTACCTCACAAATGCCGCCAGTATTCGAACCAAAGCGTTCAGTGTTATAGGCGGACGTCGTAACCTCTGCGCTACGGTGGCCTCCGTTTTTAAGGAAATAGAAATACGGGATCAGGCAGCACGGAAGATGTAGTCCATAGTAAAAAAAACTTTTTGTTTTTTTTGGATGGCAGATTTCCCATTCGCATTGAGTGTAAAGAACAGTTGGGGACCGTTAGTCAAGTTGAAATTTACTGAGCGTTGCTTATCCTTTATACAGCATTTGCGAACTATTCAATTTAAAAGTGTATTGAAAATGTTATTAAATTCGTGGTTTTAACTCTTAATGCCACAATTTTCACGTACAATCGTAAATCTCATTCAATAGCCTTTCAATTTATTTGTATTCTATATTGCTGACCATGAATTTATCTGATGCCAGGCATTAAGCAGTCCCCAGACATTTTACATTCTCTAAAAGATTGTAAAACAACCTACCTGCACATTATATACTGGTATATCGCATTCTCAGTCATTTCCACCTCTTAAGCAAGACAAATTAGAGTTTAAATATCGCAACCATTCAAGGGAATTATCTACTCAAACAAAAAACCCTCAACCCAGCACTTACTATTGACGATGTCCTCTGGGCTAAGCATACAAGACTCCTCTGGTTGAAAATAAATCTCATTGTCTCCACGAACAGGCTTAGAGGGGATAAATTAAATTAAAATTGCAAGTCTGCAATAAAAGAACAGAGTAATTGAAACTTGGCGTTAATGCATGACTTGTCAACGCCCACTTGATGGACATTAACAGCTACAGGCAATGTCCAGAAAAAGAATCTTCAATCGAAAAGAGGAACGAAGAGTACAAAAACAAGAACTGAGAAAACATATCGAGAATTATGCAGAAATTTATTGTGGAAAGTAAAATAAATTCTGAAGAATACACACAACATTCATTGAAATATTCGTACAGTTCATTGTAACATAAAAATTTGATGAGACTGCTGAGGTTGATGATGCTGATGATGGTTTTTTTGTTGTATGGCAGTCATGGTCGTAGAAGTACATTTTCCTGGAAGGGTAAGATTTGGTAATGCTAGGTAGGCATTAAATCACTATTTTTTGTCCATTTTAAGCTTAGTATAACAGTTAAGTTTTGAACTGTTATACACATTTAAGTGTGAGAAAGGACTAAGTAAAAGTGCCGTTGTTCTTAAAAGGGGCCACGCAGAAGATTTTATAATGGGTGGTAGGCTTATTATGAATTTTTTTCATGTTTTAAGCTTTAATTAATTTTCTGCCGTGTAACTGTATTTCATGGTTGTATAACAGCTTCTAGAAACAATAACAAAAAATTGATTTTATAGGGGATTAATTGTAATACTATATTAATTAAGATTCATTCAGTGAAGGAAATAAAAAGTTTCTATAAGATTTCTAGCATTATAATGTTGTATAACAGTTACTGAAAACTGATATAAACACAAAATTTCAGGCTTATGACAAAGAAATTCTCAACTGAAGGTTTTATGTATAAAATATATACATTGTCTTTTGAAAAAAAAATGCTATTTTTTTCTCTAATTTAACAATATTTTATAGTAGTATAACAGTTACTAAAAACTGAAATACAACAAATAATTCTCACTTTTTATGGGTTGTTTTGTACGATTTGAAGAAAAATCTTCATTTAAATCTTGTATTTTACATTATTCTCATAGTATAACAGTTTTTTTAGAGTTGTTCAATATTAGTAATTTCTTGAAAAATGCTAATAAAAATGCAGTGAAGAAAATGCAAAGTTGCTACAACGTTTTCCGCATTCTAATGTTGTATAAAAATAATTTAAAACTGTTATACATACAAAACTAATGTTCTTCTACTAGAACAAAAGCTTTATAAAAGTTATCTAATACTGTTATACATGTCATACTAAATTCTGGAAAACATGACGTGAAGGAAATACAAAGTTTCTACAGCGTTCTTCGCATTCTTATATTGTATAACAATAACTATAAACTGTTATACAAAATTAATATTTTTCTCCTAGTACAAAACCTTTACAAAAGTTATCTAAACTGTTATACATGTAAAAAACCTGCTATATAAACGTGTGGTGATTGAAATACATAGTCTCTATAAGGTTTTTTGTTAATAAAAGCTGTTATACTTAGGAAAACAATGGATTTCTATTAAAAAATTTGAAAATAAGGGACAAATTAGAGATCAAATTTGATCTAATTGTATCCGATGTCAGATTTAATTGGACCAGACCATATAAATTTTTTTGTCGTCGAGATGATGAAAATGTAAAATTCTCAATTAATATATTTATGGCTAAAATAAGGAGTTTTTTCGTTTTTTTTTTTTATAACAACTACGAAAAGCCGTAAAATATATACCCAATACTTCTCTATTTTATGTTTGAATTGTTATTATATGGTGACCAAGTAACTGTTGTATTTCATTTGATGGCAAATCCATTCATTAATATTGTATTTTATAAAGTTTTTCTTAGTATAACAGTTTTAAGGTATTTGCTGATGATTTCATACTAATGTAAGAAGCACAATAGAAATGAGTGAATGAAATATAACGTTTCTGTCAAAGTTGCTTTGCGTTTCCTTTCGTTTCTATTAATGTTTTTTGTACTACGACGTTGTATAACAGTTACTTAAAACTGTTATACATAAAAATTTATGGTTGTTAGAAAAATTAAGTTCTCAAGCGATTTTCTTTTAATAGAATTCACAGTTTTCTTGAAAAATTAATCTATGTCTACTCTTCTCCTATTCAAAAATTTTCTATAGTTGTATGACAGTTATAAAAAAGGGAAATACACTCAAAATTTGTCGTATTTTTTGAATGTATTGATTTTAAATGATGTTCAAGAGTTTCCTTGTTTAATGAAAATAGCAAATACATCCATAAGTATTGTAATTTTTATTTTTCTCCCAGTATAACAGTTTTGTAGGAGCTATCTGAAACTGTTATACATTTGTAAATTGCATTATTAAAAATGCGGAAGTCATTTTAAGTATACGTTGTATAACAGTTACTAAAAACTGTTATCCTTACAGAATTACTGAATGTTATAAAATTTATATTCTCAGTTAAAAAGATAAGAATTTGTTGGCAGATCTATTTGTTCTTCATATTCTTTCAATGTTTCTATAAAATATTTCTTGTATTATAGCATTATTCAAACACTGTACAACGGTTATTAGTAACTGTTATAAAATTATATAAAAAACTTCTGGTGAAATGATCTTAGTTTGGAAAAAATGTGCAAGTTTCTCTGCAACTGTTGACTGTTTCCTTTTCCCCCTCAATTTCTACGCCATTTACGTGTGGAGAGGGGAACAAAGAATGAGCTCACTCTGCATGAGGATATCTTGTTATGAAGTCTTGCACACTACTGAACTCTTTTCAATTGAGATGAACTGACAGTGAGGAGGAACATTGAAAACACTCCAAGTGCCCACTCATTTGTAATGGCAAACAACTGACAGTGTTCAGATCAGATCCTGTATGGTTATATCCAACATATCGTACGAAGAACGGTGGAAAGAAGGAGGCACCCAGGCATCAACAGAACAGACAGACGTAAGGCTGAATATTAAAGTATAATCTGCAGTAAGAAGCCACTAAAACGGCCACCGGCTTTTCACTTTTGTTCTCATCTGTCCAAAACACATACACGCATATATGTAAGTGATTCCGTATATGTGTGGTGTGTGAGCAAAGTCCACAGCTCTCGGTTTTTCCACAACTTGTTTCCCCAAACACAAGCGAACATTATTTCATTTCAACCACATGGAGATGAGTTGTGAAAGAGGAGCAGTAGGAGGAATGAGGTAGAGAGATCAAGCAAATTACAATAGACCCGTAACTCGACCACATCAGACAGCACCAAATAGCCCCGACCAACGTATTTGTCTGTACTTTACACTTAACTTGAGATGCTTATACGCGAAACGTGTGGAACAGTGTGGTTTGGCGTTGGTTTTCTTTAACGAGGTTGAGGAAAATAATTTTGGGGACTATTACAAACAAAGAATGAAAGAGAAATGGAAGTGCAGAAATATAATTAAAATTTCCAACGATCTAGCGATGTCCTCCCTAACTATACTTCAAGTGAACGTCAACTATTCTCCTTTAAAGATCATAATTTGCTATATTCAATATAAACTATCTATTGCGCTGTTTTATATGGTAACCAAAATCTTTCTTCTAACCCTCCTCTTTAAGTTTCTTTGCCTAATAAGGGTTCAGCTATAAGTACTTTCATATAATGCTTACTATTATGTACACAATTGATGATAGTAATGACTCTGATGCTGGTTGGTATGTATAGTTATATATTTAGATGAATGTTGTATATACTCAAACCATACAATCGTAGGTAAATTCGCATGAACTTAAGTGGAAACCTTTAGCTATGGTCCGACTATTAAAGTTGGCGAGTGGTTTAAGCATATATTGGGTTGCCCAAAAAGTAATTGCGGATTTTTCATATAGTCGGCATTGAAAAATTTTTTCACAGCTTGTGACTCTGTAATTGCATTCTTTATTTTGTCAGTTATCAGCTGCTACTTTTAGCTTGCTTTAGAAAAAAAGTATATTTGATTAAAGTTTATTCTAAGTTTTATTAAAAATGCATTTACTTTCTTTTAAAAATCCGCAATTAATTTTTGGGCAACCTAATACTAAATAAGTAACGATACACCATACCAAGGAATCCAATAGACAAAAACAAAATGAATCATATAATATTTTGCAGCACAGATTACGCTTACGAACTAATTTACACAACCTTGTAATGAAATAAGCAAAATTCGAGCACTCTATAATATGAATTAAAATAAAACTTTCATTCAATTTCGCAAAAAACTGATGCAAATTAATTGTTAAAAAAGTGATTCAGGAGGTCCCTTAAAGCGCACTACTTATCCGAACCTTACATACTTTTCACCATGAACCGCACTTGTAAGTTTTTTTTTTGGCAAGTCATAAATTATCTTATCTTAACAAAAATCATCATCAGTTGATGTGACGGTTTGGGCAGAACTGCACTTTATAGGGTGCACCTCGGAATTTGGAATGCAAACGGACTACACGTATGTGTAGTCCGTTTTTGGGACCTGGACCATACTGGGGGCCAAAAACCCCCTCCTGGGAGGATGTGCTCTAACGTAGAAAATATGGGTATCAAATGCAAGATGTTAGCGAGTAGCAGATAGCGATAGATATGAAAAAAAATTTAATAGATAAGCTCTAAAAGATCTCCAAAGCAAAAAAATTTAATTTTTTTCAAAGACTTTTGTATATAACCAAAAATTAATAATGATATTTTACAAAGTTTACGAAAGCAGTGCGAAACGCAAAATTTTTTTTGAAAATTTTCATTTTTTCAACAGACTTCCATATGCAGCCAAAAATTTAACATTTTGCAAAAAAATTGGGATTTTTTGAAACAAAACCTTTTTTAGCCATCCGCGCTTTTTTTAATTTTTCCTACCAACTGCCATATATTGCCAAAAATTAAATATATTTTAAAACAATCATAAGATTTTTTTAACAACAATTTCCCTAAAACATTGCGCGACATTGAACATTTATTGAGCCCTTTATTCCTGTTTCAATCTTTCATTTGATCCTTACTGTTCCATTTCCCTCCATCCTTACATGCCAACCTTCCTCCATTCTTACTTCCATCCTTCTTCCCCTCTTCCTTTCATTCTTCCATCCTCCTTCCTTCCTTTCCTCCTTCCTTCCATCCTACAATCCTTCCATCCTTCCTTCCATCCTTCCTTCCATCCTTCCTTCCATCCTTCCTTCCATCCTTCCTTCCATCCTTCCTTCCATCCTTCCTTCCATCCTTCCTTCCATCCTTCCTTCCATCCTTCCTTCCATCCTTCCTTCCATCCTTCCTTCCATCCTTCCATCCTTCCTTCCTTCCTTCCATCCCTCCATCCTTCCATCTTTCCATCCTTCCTTCCATTTTTCCATCCTTCCATCCCTCCTTCCATCCTTCCTTCCATACTTCCTTCCATCCTTCCTTCCATCCTTCCATTCTTCCATCCATCCTTCCTTCCATCCTTCCATCCATCCTTCCATCCTTCCTTCTATCCTTCCTTCCATCCTTTCTTCCATCCTTCCTTCCATCCTTCCTTCCATCCATTCTTCCATCCTTCCTTCCATCCTTCCTTCCATCCTTCCTTCCATCCTTCCTTCCATCCTTCCTTCCATCCTTCCTTCCATCCTTCCTTCCATCCTTCCTTCCATCCTTCCTTCCATCCTTCCTTCCATCCTTCCTTCCATCCTTCCTTCCATCCTTCCTTCCATCCATCCTTCCTTTCATCCTTCCTCCCATCCTTCCTTCCATCCTTCCTTCTATCCTTCCTTCCATCCTTCCTTCCATCCTTCCTTCCATCCTTCCTTCCATCCTTCCTTCCATCCTTACATCCATCCTTCCATCCATCCTTCTTACATCCTTCTCTCGATCCTTACTTCAATCCTAGTGTTCATATTACCTTCGACCCCCCTTCCTTACTTAAATCCTTTCTTCGACCTTTCCATCCATCCATCCTTCCTTCCCCCCTCCTTTCATCCTTCCTTCAACACTTCCGGCGATCCTGCTTTCGATACTTTCTTCGATCCCCCTTTGATCCATCCTTCAATCCACCATTCCTTCCCGAAAACCTTCCTTCCTGAAATCCTTCCTTCCTTCAATCCTTCCTGCCATCGTTACTTCCATCTTTCGACCTACCATCTTTCGATTCTATCATCCTTCCCTCCATCCATCCTTGCTTCCATCATTGCTTCCATTTTTTCACATCATTCTCTCCATGCTTGTTTGCACCCTTCCCTCCATCCTTGTTTCTATCCTTTATGCCACCCTTCATTCCTCCGATCCTACCTTTAATCCTTCTTTGCATCTTTCCATCTTTCCTTCTATCATTCCTTCCATCCATCCTTTCTTCAAACCATCGTTACTTTCATTTATCAATCTTTTATTTTATTTCTTTCATCTTTCCATTCAGCATTTCCTCCAACAATTCTTCCTTGCTTCCTTCCATCCCTTCCGCCATACGTCCCCCATTCCTTCTTCTTTACCTTTACTCCTCATGGCTTTAACTATTCTTCTTTCCA
Organism: Stomoxys calcitrans; assembly: GCF_963082655.1. Taxonomy (NCBI): domain Eukaryota; kingdom Metazoa; phylum Arthropoda; class Insecta; order Diptera; family Muscidae; genus Stomoxys; species Stomoxys calcitrans. The sequence continues at coordinate 13,887,808 of NC_081556.1, read as the reverse complement.
TTTCCAATCCTATTATTTTTCCATCCTATTTTCCAACCCTCATTTTATCCTAAATATTGCGTCCAATCTTCTTTGCATGCTTCCCTCAACCTTACCTTCAATTCTACGATCTTTCTTTCCATACATTTTTCTTCCTTTTCTCATTCTATCCTTCCTTCCGGAATTTCATCCTTCCATCCATATATTCTTCTTCGATCCCACATTCTATCCTACCCAACATCCATTCATCCTTTCATTTTTTTCCTTCCATTCCAACCTTCTTATCAGACACATCTTCTTCCATACAATCTTTCATCCACACTTCTTTCTTCTATCCTTCATTCACACTTTCGATATGTCCTTCTATCCTTTCTTCTTTCCTTCCTTCACAACTTCCATCCATACTTCCTTCCATTCTTCCTTCTAACCTTCCTTCCATCTTTCCTTCCATCCCTCCTTCCTTCTATCCTTCCTTTCACCCTTTCTTTTATCCATCCTTTTCTCCTTTCTTCCATGCTTAATTCAAACAATCCATCCTCCCTTTAAGGATGGAAGCCTTAATGCCATCATTGCATCCATCCTTTCTTTTTCCCTTTAATTCTTTCATATTTCCATTCAGCCTACCATTCCTGTTTTCTTACGCCTCTTCTTTCATATTTTTATTCATTCTTTTTTCCCCATCTTTCTTCCTTCCGTCCCCCTTCCTTTCTTTAACTATTCTTCTTTCCATTAAAAATCCTATTCTTTTTTCTATCCCAGCTTCCAACCCCATTACATCCAATTTTCTTTGCATGCTTTTCTCAACCTTACTTTCAATTCTACGATCTTTGCGTCTATGCATTTTTCCTCCCTTCTCTGATTCTATCATTCCTTACGGAATTCCATCGTTCCATCCATAAATACTTCTTTCCATTCCATATTCAAACAATCCATCCCACCATTAAGGATGAAAGACTTAATGCCATCATTGCATCCATCCTTTTCCCCCTTTAATTCTTCCAAATTTCCATTCAGCCGTTCCTCCAACAACTCTTCTTTGCTACCTACCATTCCTTTTTACTTACGTTCCTCCTTCCATATTTTCATACATTCTTTTTCCCCCATCTTTCTTCCTTCCGTCCACCCTTCCTTTCTTTAACTAATCTTCTTTCCATTCCCAATCTTATTCTTTATTTTCCATCCTACCTTCCAACGATCTTTCATGCTTCTCTCAACCTTACCTGCAATTCTACGATCCTTGCGTCTATACATTTTTCCTCCCTTCTCTCATTCTATCCTCCCTTCCGGAATTCCATCCATAATTTTTTTTCATCCCACATTCTATACTACCATACAACCATTCTTCCTTCCATTTTTTATCTGCACTTTCATTCCAACCTGCATATCATACACTCCTTCTTCCATACTATCTTTCATCTACACTTCTTTCTTCTATCCTTCATACATCCTTTCCATTCGTCCTTTGTTCCATCCTTCGGTCGTTCCTTCTGGCGATCCGCCCTTCGATCCTTCTTTCCATCCGTGCTTCCTTCCTGTAATCCTTCCTTCGACTCTTCCATCCTATCCTAAATCCATTCATCCTTCCATTTTTTTATCTGTACTTTTATTCCAACCTTCTTTTCATACACGCCTTCTTCCATACTTCCTTCCAATTATTCTTTCTTCAATCTTTCCTTCCTTCCATCCTTCCTGCCATTTATCATTTTATCTTTCCTGCCTTCATTTTGTTCATTCATCTTTCCATCCTAACTTCTATTCTATTTTCAATACATCTATCCCTTATTCATGGCCCCGGTAGCCGAGTGCTTGGATTACCAGTGCAGGAGTCGTGGGGTGAATTTCCGCCAGAAATCTTCGTCTGTCGCTACTGTGATATCACAATGGACCTAAAACTATCTAAGTGAGTCTGTAAAGGACTGCCATTCTTACCTAACCTAACATATCCTTTAATCATTCCTTTCTTCCATCACTCCTTTATTCTTTCCCATCTTTCTACATGTCTTCTTCCTTTCACTCCTCTTTTCTCTTCCTTCCATTCTTTCTTGCTTTCATTCTTAGTTCTATCCTTCCATCCATCCATTCTTTAATACTTCTTTCAATTCTTTTTTTCATATTTTCTTCTCTCCTTTTTCTTTCATCCTTTTACTTTCCCTCCATCGTTCGTTGCATCTATTCTTCTCTCCTTCCTAACATACAACCCAGATGCAAGGTTGTATTCGATTTAGTTCAACAATTTGACCAAATAAACTGAATCTGATCCGGAAAGTTCACAATGGGACCAAACTCAGGATGAAAGCCAAGTCTTTCAGGCTTTGGCCAACGAATGATTGGCTTACCCACCATTCATATTGTCTATCTTATTCCACATCATATCTATTCCGTTTCTATTAGATTCAGTTATTTATTAGTTTTTTATTCAGAAAATGTTCCATTAATTTAAGAAATCTTATGATTTGTTAACATGAACTAAACTCAACGATAGTAGGTATGTCGTTCAACTTTGTTCCACTCGACAGTCAATTACAGATCATATCTCAATTATACAATAATTGTACAATTTGTAATTGTATAGGAGTGGATAGAACAGATGATAGTATTATGTGCGGCATGGCATAGCAGGGTATGGTATACGCTATGTATATTCAACGAACCTACTTCAGAATGAACGGCATCATGAAATGTGTTCTCGTTCTAGTGCTCGTACTCATTGAATTAAGTGGATTCAATTGGTACAGTGGATACGAAATGAACGGAGTAGGACAGCAGAAAAGTCCAGAGAAACATGAAAACACAAATGGTTTAATTCACCTCGAGGGGAGTTAATAGTAATCTATCTCATATATAAAAATCAATTTGTGTTTGTTTGTGTGTTCCTTATAGACTCAAAAATGGCTGCATAATGATCCCGTGGTGAAAATAGGGCACTACATTTTTTGATATCTGAAGGGGGGGCGGACCCTCCCCCTTACCCTAATTTTAATAAACCCCAAATCTCGGTAATGGTTGATGCGATTTAAGCGAAATTTTGTGTGCTCTCTTATAGTAACCTAAAAAATAAAAATTTCGTATCCAAATTTCAGATGGGTTACCAAGGGGGACTGCCCCACCCTAAACACTACCAAACATATATTTAGACCAATCACGACAATATGGAACTCAAATGAAAGGTATTTAAGAGTAGAACACGTATCTGATATCCAATTGTCGGACTAAGTGTTTGGGGGACCACCCCAACCCCAAAACACCCCTAAATCGGACACATTTACCGACCTTGGCAATATGGGACTCAAATGAGAGGTATTTGCGAGTAGAATACGAATTTTGTATCCAAATGTGGGACCAAGTTTTTAAGAGTGTACCCCTTCCGCAAAACACCCCCCAAACAGGACTTATTTACTGATCATGGCAATATGGGGCTCAAATAAAAGGTATTTAAGTGTAGAATACGAACCTGATATCCAAACGAGGGACCAAGTTTCTGAGGGTGCACCCCTTCCGCAAAACTCCCTTCAAATGGGGGTCGCCCCTTCCAAAAACAACCCCCAGAGAGGACAAATTTACTACACTAGCCATGTGGGGCTCAAATGAGAGGTCTTTGGGAGTAAAGCACGAATCTGATATCAATGTTCGGGAAAAAGTGTGTATGGGGCCATCCCACCCCCATAACACCACCCATATAGGAAGTATTTGCTGATCATTCCAATATGGGGCTGCAATAAGAAGTATTTTAGAGTAGAACACGAATCTGATGTATATTTTTAGGGCCAAGACACAAAAAAACACTCCCTCAAAACGGTCATGTTTGCGGGCAATGAAACAATGGGGCTTAAATGAAAGGTATTTGGGAGTAGACCATGAACTTGATATCAATATTCGGGACCAACTGTTTAAGTGAAGTCCCACCACCATAACAACCCCCAAAGAGGGAGCTCGATATTCTTAGTATTGGGTTGCCCAAAAAGTAATTGCGGATTTTTTAAAAGAACGTAAATGTATTTTTATTAAAAATTAGAATGAACTTTAATCATATATACTTTTTTTCTAAAGCAAGCTAAAAGTAACAGCTGATAACTGACAGAAGAAAGAATGCAATTACAGAGTCACAAGCTGTGAAAAAAATTTTCAACGCCGACTATATGAAAAATCCGCAATTACTTTTTGGGCAACCCAATATTTAGGGTCCATACCCCAAACCGGACATATTTACTGGCTTTTGCAATAAAAGGTTTTAAATGAATGGTATTTGAGATTAGAAAACGAATTTGATATCCTATTTTGAGGCCAATGGCAATATGGTGTTCAAATAAACGATATATGAGAATAGAGCACATTGCTGATATATTTGCAGGGCTTAGTGTTTGGGGGACCACACCACATCCCAAAACACCTCTAAACCGACCACGACAATGTGGGGCTTAAATGAGAGGTATTGGTGGGTAGAGCAAGAATTGATACCCACTTTCGGAACCAATTTTCTTTGGGAAAAGGGCTAGACTTCTTACCTATACCCCACAAAGAGCAATTTTTTACTGGCCATCGCAATATGCGGCTCAAATAAAAGTATTTGGTATTCCCCAAAGCACCACCCAAAGGGTAAAAATTTTTCAACCATGCCAATATGCGGCTTAACTGAAAGGTATTTGAGATCAGAAAACGAATTTGATAACCAATTTTGGGGCCATGAGTTTGGGGGACGCCTCATTCTGTAAACTTCCCACAAACCAATGACAAGTGTGCCCTAAAATGTCCTTACAGATCTTTAAATACGGTTTAGCAGTACTACGGCCCTTAGTTGGCAACATGTTCTTGGATGACATTTGCCCCACGATCCCATGCAATGCACTGTTGCCGGCTACACAATATCCCAACCAATAACCCAGTCCAATCCAATAAGAAAACTGGCTGTATTTGAAGCATTCTTAATTAGCTATAATAAGCTGTGTTTCATTTCATTTTGTTGTGCAATTAAAAAGACGAAACTGTTCAATTGAACCCATAAACAAGAGGCCATAACATGTGTGAGCAATAATTATCATGGTGTTCTTCAGTTCAGTCGAGCAGTTTCCTGCTTTCCCAAGTTAAGCCAACAGCAAAACAGGTAGCAAACAAAGAGAGAAATCAGTGAATGAATCTGTGTTCAATAGCATGAACCCCCCTCCCCCTTGGCACTTGATGGCATTGGTATTGGTATTGTTTTTGTTTGATTGCCGCTTTGAGTTGAAACCTTTGAACCAAAGGTTTATTACCATAGAGCCAATCAAACGGCAGGTAGTTTAGCTGCCACTTGTATGGAATATGCAAATTTTTCTTCTTTTTTTTTTGTTTTTTTGCTGTATGACATGATTGATATTCCCAGTAATTTTCCCTTTTGCCTCGCCTCCCTTTCATACAACCGCAGAGTTGTTTTTAATTAAAATTTTGATTAAGTGGTTGAATTTATTATTATAGCACATAAATATTTTCCAGTGTATATTGAACGCAATTGTTTAATGACTTATGAAAAATTATTTATTATAGAGATTATTTTTATTGTAATGGAAACAAATTACCAACTGCTGTCGGCAAAACCTTTGTAATGGAGGCATTGATTGTGTGCTCTGGAAACCTCAACCACTCTATAAACAAGTGGTTTGGACATGCCGTATACAAAATCGATTCTGGATTGCACACGGTGTACAGCATATCTAATAAACCACATATTTAAAAATTTAGCTTTATTCTGGCAAACAGCCATGATGGCAAAATTCTAAATCTAGGTTATCCAAATCTGAATGGAGTTGGAGATGATATTTAGCAATGGTTTTCAGATGGGGTAGTGTGGTAGCGAATTATGCCGAAATTCGTAGCGTTCTTCTTTGGCTTAAAAAAATGGTGGGTGGATTATTTCGTGATGATTGATTAACAAAAGCGACCCGTACCTTAATAACAAACAAGTAAGAGCGTGCTAAGTTCGGCCGGGCCGAATCTTATATACCCTCCATCGTGTATCGCATTTGTGAGTTCTATGCGCGGTATCTCTTTTTAGGTAAACAAAGAATAATGAATATGGACGGAGGAGGAGATGGAGCTATATCAAGTTATAGTCCGATTCGGACCATGAATGCTGAACATTGTAGAAGACATTGTGTAATAATTCAGTTCATTCGGATAAGAATTGCGCCTTGTAGGGGCTCAATAAGCAAAATCGGGAAATCGGTTAATATGAGAGCTGTATCAAGCCATAGATCGATTCATAACATATTGGATACGCATGTTGAAAGTCACGGGAGAAGCCGTTGTACAAAATTTCTGCCAAATCGGATGAGAATTGCGCCCTCTAGAGGCTCAAGAAGTCAAGATCCCAGATAGGTTTATAAGGCAGCTATATCATGTTATGAACCGATTTGAACCATACGTGGCACAGCTATTAAAAGTCATAACAAAACACCTCCTGCAAATTTTCAGCCAAATCGGATGAGAATTGCGCCCTCTAGAGGCTCAAGAAATCAAAATCCCAGATCGGTTTATATGACAGCTATATCAAAACATGGACCGATTCCAACCATACCTAACACAGTTGTTGGAAGTGATACCAAAACACTACGTGCAAAATTTTAGACAAATCGGACGAGAATTGCGCCCTCTAGAGGCTCAAGAACTCAAAATCCAAGATCGGTTTATATGGCAGCTATATCAGGTTTTGTACCGTTTTGCGCCATACTTAGCACAGTTATTGGAAGTCATAACCAAACTCCTCATGCAAAATTTCAATCAAATCGGACGAGAATTGCGCTCTCCAGAGGCTCAAGAAGTCAAGACCCAAGATCGGTTTATATGGCAGCTATCTCAAAACATGGACCGATTTCAACCATACTTAACACAGTGTTTTGGAAGTGATACCGAAACACCACGTGCAAAATATCTGTCAAATCGGATAAGAATTGAGCCCCCTAGAAGTTCAAGAAGTCAAGATCCCAGATCGGTTTATATGGCAGCTATACCAGATTATAAACCGATTTGAATCATACTTAACACAGTTGTTGGAAGTGATACCAAAACACTACGTGCAAAATTTTAGACAAATCGGACGAGAATTGCGCCCTCTAGAGGCTCAAGAACTCAAAATCCAAGATCGGTTTATATGGCAGCTATATCAGGTTATGTACCGATTTGCGCCATACTTAGCACAGTTATTGGAAGTCATAACCAAACTCCTCATGCAAAATTTCAATCAAATCGGACGAGAATTGCGCCCTCTAGAGGCCCAAGAACTCAAAATCCAAGATCGGTTTATATGGCAGCTATATCAGGTTTTGTACCGTTTTGCGCCATACTTAGCACAGTTATTGGAAGTCATAACCAAACTCCTCATGCAAAATTTCAATCAAATCGGACGAGAATTGCGCTATCTAGAGGCTCAAGAAGTCAAGACCCAAGATCGGTTCATATGCCAACTATATCAGGTTATGTACCGACTTGCGCCATACTTAGCACAGTTATTAGAAGTCATAACCAAACTCCTCATGCAAAATTTCAATCAAATCGGACGAGAATTGCGCTCTCTAGAGGCTCAAGAAGTCAAGACCCAAGATCGGTTAATATGGCAACTATATCAGGTTATGTACCGACTTGCGCCATACTTAGCACAGTTATTGGAAGCCATAACAAAATACCTCATGCAAAATTTCAGTCAAATCGGATAAGAATTGAGTCCTCTAGAGGCTCAAGAAGTCAAGACCCAAGATCGGTTTATATGGCAGCTATATCAAAACATGGAACGATTTGGCCCATTTACAATCCCAACCGACCTACACTAATAAAAAGTATTTGTGTAAAATTTCAAGCGGTTAGCTTAACTCCTTCGAAAGTTAGCGGGTTTTCGACAGACAGACGGACGGACGGACGGACATGAGTAGACCAACTTAAAATGACATGACGATCAAAAATATATATTTTTTATGCCGTCTCAGACGCATATTTCGATGTGTTACAAACAGAATGACGAAACTAGTATACCCCCATCCTATGGTGAAGGTCAAACCATATGAAAGAAAACATGGACAGAGGGCCATAGGCAAAACTGAATCAGGAAGAGATTCTGATTCGATTCGTATACGAATCAATGTCGCTTTAGTAGTACAGGGTAAAGTTCATGTTTTAAGATCAAATGTGTGTTTTGTTAACGAATTTTATTCTAAAATCTAAAATCCATCAGTGAATCCCTAAGAAAGAACTACATTCAACTTTGGACGTCGTATTGGCACGGTTTATTGTTCACCGATGCTTCACTGTGACCTATATGCGAAAGTGTGTGGCCAAGGTTGCCCTAAGGCCAAGAAAGCTTGGATGATGGAATGAGAAAGGTCTCACGCTACCTTGCTCCGAGGCCGACAGAGAAGTACTACAAAGACCCTGTTAATAAAGAAAGGGTATTATAACGACCCTTTCGCTTGGGAAAGGGTACAAAACACTTGGGAAAGGGTATAAAAGCAACCCGCGAGCTTATGAAAGAGTACCAAAATAATCACCTCTTTCATTGAGAAAGGGTACTGACGAAAAAAGCCTTTCGCTTGGGAGAGAGTGCTAAAACTTTACTTTACCATGCGAAAGGATGCTAAAACTATCCGAAATCTTGGAAAAGAGTACTTTAATAATTCTAAATCTTGAAAAAGGGTACTAAAACTATCCTTTAGCATAGAAAAGTGTAGAAAAGCTATTTATTACCGAAGAATACGGTGCAAAAACTACCCTTTACCTTGGAAAAGGGTAAAACAACTACCCTTTACCTTGGAAAAGAGTAAAACATCTACCTTTTACCCTGGAAAAGAGTAAAACATATACCCTCTACCTTGAAACAAGATAAAACAACAACCCTTTACCATGAAAAGGGTATAAGAGCAAGCCTTTACAATGGAAAAGAGTATAAGAACAACCCTTTACATTGGAAAAGGGTATAAGAACAACCCTTTTCATTGGAAAAGGCTATAAAAACAACCCTTTTCCTTGTAAACAGGTTATAAGAATTACCCTTTATCTTGGAAAGGGGAAAAACTTTACCCTCTACCTTTGAACACGATAAACCAACTTCCCTTTACCTTGGAAAAGGGTGCAACAACTACCCTTTACCTTGGAAAAGGGTACAACAACTACCCTTTACCTTGGAAAAGGGTACAACAACTACCCTTTACCTTGGAAAAGGATATAACACATACCATTTACCTTTGACAGGCGTATAGCAACCACCCTTTACCTTGTAATAGGACATAAAAACTACCCTCTATCTTGGAAAAGGGTATTGCAATTACCTTAGAAAAGGGTACTAAAAATAACATTTCCCTTGATAAAGGGCACTAAAAGAACACTTTCCAATCGTAAAGGGTACTAAAACGGCGCTTTTCTTTGGAAAAGTGTACTAAAACAACTCTTTGAATTGGTAAAGTTTACTAATACTACCATTTTCCTTGCTTAAAGGTACTAAAACGAATCTTTTACTTGGTAAAGGGTACGTAAACTACCCTTTAGCTTGGTAAAGGGTACTAAAACTACCCTTTTTTCGTGGTAAAGGGTACTAAAACCATTTTTTTCCTTGATAATGGGTACTAAAATTACCCTTTCTCTTGGTAAAAGTGATTAAAACTACCTTTCCCGTCGTAAAGGGTAGTAAAACTACCCCTTTCCTTGCTAAAGGGTACTAAAACGACCCTTTTGCTTGGTAAAACGTACTAAAACTACCCTTTCCCTTGGTAAATGGTACTAAAACTACCTTTTCCCTTGGTAAAGGGTGCTAAAACTACCTTTTCCCTTGGTAAAGGGTACAAAAACCTTCCGTTCCCTTGGAGAAGGGTACTAAAACTACCCTCTTCTTGGTAAAGGGTACTAAAAGTAGCCCTTTCCATCGTAAAAGGCACTAAAACTACCCTTTCCCTTGGTAAAGAGTACTAAAAACCCTTTCAATTGGTAAAGGGTACTAAAAATACCCTTTCCCTTTGTAAAAGGTACTAAAACTACACTTTCCCTAGCTAAAGGGTATTAAAATTGCCCTTTCTCTTTGTAAAGATGCTAAAACTACCCTTTTGCTTGGTAAAGGGTACTAAAACTATTCTTTCCCTTGGTAAAGGGTACAAAAAACACCCTTTCAATTGATAAAGAGTACTAAAACAACCCTTTTCCATGGTAAAGGGTACAACAACTACCCTTTCCTTTGGCAAAGGGTACTACAACTACCCTTTCCGCTGGTAAAGAGTACTAAAACTACCCTTTCCCTTGGTAAAGGGTACTAAAAATACCCTTTCCCTTGGTAAAGGGTACTAAAACTACCCATTCACTTGATAAAGGGCACTTAAACAACACTTTCCCTTGGTAAAGGGTACTAAAATTACACATTCACAAGATAAAGGGTACTTAAACAACACTTTTCCTTGCTAAAGGGTATTAAAATTACCGTTTCTCTTGGTAAAGGGTACTAAAAATACTCTTTCAATTGGTAAAGAGTACTAAAATTACCCTTTCCCTTGGTAAAGGGTACTATCGGTCCATGTTTTGATATTGCTGCCATATAAGCCGATATCGGATCTTGACTTATTTAGCCACAAGAGGGCGGAATTCTTATTCGATTTGGCTGAAATTTTGAACCAAGTGCTTTGGTTTGACCGTCATTATCAAAATCTTTTGCAAGAAGTGTTTGTGTTTGAACATCAAAAACTGGGCCAAGTATGGCTCAAATCGGTTTATAACCTGATATAGCTCCCATGTTAACCGATTTCGGATCTGAACTTGAGCCGATAGAGGGCGCAATTATTATCGGATTAAGCAAGTTTTCTATTTTGACTTCAAATTCAGTTCATAACATACTGTCAAGTATGCTCCAAATCGGTTCGTAACCTGATATAGCTCCCATATAAACCGATCTGGGATCTTGACTTCTTGAGCCGTCAGAGGCCGCAATTATTATCGGATTTAGCTTAAATTTTGCAACAACTCTGTCAAGTATGGTCGAAATCTGTTCATAACCTGATATAGCTCCCATATAATCCGATCGCGGATCTTGATTTCGTGAGCCTCTAGAGGGCGCAATTATTATCCGATTTGGCTAAAATTTTGCATAAAGTGTTTTGGTTTGATAGTCAACAACTGTGCCATGAGTATGGTTTAAATCGGTTCATAACCTGATATAGCTCCCATGTAAACCGATATCGGATCTTGACTTCTGGACCCTCTAGAGGCCGCAATTATTATCGGATTTGGATGAAATTTTGAATCTAGTGTTTTATTTTGACTTCCAACAACTGTGCCAAGTATGCATTAAATCAGTTCATAACCTGATATAGCCCCCATTTAAACCGATTTTGGATCTTGACTTCTGGAGCCTCTAGATGGCGCAATTATTATCGAATTTAGCTGAAATTTTGCATGAAGTGTTTTGGTTCGACCATCAAAAATTGTGCTCAGTATGGTTCAAATCGGGTTATAAATTGATATAGCTCTCACATAAATCGATCTTGAATTTTGACTTATTTTGCCGCAAGAGGGCGCAATTATTATTCGATTTAGCTGAAATTTTGCACCAAGTCATTTGGTTTGAGCGCTAATATCTGATCCAATTATGCTCCAAATTGGTTCATAAACTGATATAGCTCCCATATAAACGGATTTTGGATCTTGAGCCTCTAGAGGGCGCACTTATTATTCAAATTTGCTGAAATGTTGCATGAACTTTTTTGGTCATTCCGCTTGTGGCTTATTGAAAATTTCTATACCACCTATCCTCTGGTGATTTGTTTAATAATACTTTCCATTGTATTCTTCCTGCATTTCGTACAATTTCTGAAGATTCACTGATTATTAATACCTTGTGCCAAATAATACTTCATAGTCTTGTCATTCCAAAAAGGTCATAGTAATACGGTTAGCTCCATACAAATAATGAATTACTTGCACTTACCTAAAAAGAAAAGAAGAAAGAACAGCTTATTAGTTTGACAAGTAAAGCATTAAAAATATTTAAAAAAAGATGTAAAATGGTCTATAATATAACTAACTTGCATATAACATTAGTGTATCAGTTCAATGCATTGACCAATTCTTTAAATTCATACATATTTTGATCCTAGCAAATTTTTTCACAGACAATTTATATCTCGAATCCTTGTCATGTTAAATTTTTTATTGATTTTTCTTGTTGAAAAAACCGACATATTTTTCTGCATATCTGCTTGTCATCGCATTAATCGAATCGATTTATTATTCATCTGTATAATTGTTCAATAATTATGTGAGGTTTATTTTTATATGCCATGTCTGAAGCATAAAATATGTAGCCTCAATTGATTAATATTCACAATAAAATTGAATCATAATAACCCACACTCATCAATTCTGGACATTTAAGTTTTTTTTTTACACAGAAAATAAAACAAATGTCTACTTTCATCATAAATCATTGGCCATTATTAATGTTGGGAAAAACAAAAAAATCAACTAACTATCCAACAAAGCTGTCAACAAAAATATGATAGATGTCAACATTCATTCACTTGTCCGCTATTCTGTCATGACTCTCCACTGGGGGTGTTAGGTTGGCCTTAGTTACTCCCCAAATCCCCGAGACAAAGAGAACAAGTTCACATTAAAGTTGTGATATAGACCATATCCATATTCATTAAAATATCCATCTCCGCACACAGGGTTTAGTTGTTGATTCTCGTTTGTTATTTATATGAAATTCCCCAAAGAGATTTTAAATTTGAGGGTGAAGAGGGCGAAGGAGTACAAATCCGGAAATAACATACAAATACAACTACCATACAATTTTCAACATAACCATAGCAACTGCCGAAGCATCAATGACGTACATGTATGCATGTGTGAATATACATCATCAATGAAGTATTTATTCAAAAAAATTTTATTACAACATGATTTCATGTGGAGTGTTAATATTTCCTTAGTAAATAAATTTCAAAATTATGTTGAATTTTCTTCTTTTTACTTTATTGGCATACAAATTTCTCATGTAAATTTGGATCACAATTTAAAGGGAGTTACAGCTGACATATACATTGGTATTACATTCACATCGTGTATAACATCATGACTCTCTTCTTTCTACCTTTGTTTAAGTTTGAGTGAAATGTGGTGAATGAAAACTCTTCATTGATAACTTCCATCTGGACTTTTGTACATGATGTGCTACGAGATGTTGTATGCTTTTGCCCTATGGTTCATTCTATCCAGTTAATCCAGATGAAATCTTCTTTGGCTTACACAAAGGTGCACATCATCTTCCTCGCAAGCTTCGAAGCCAATTTGTTAGCTCTATATTTGATTCTTCTAGTGTATGGGTACATTGCGATAAAAAAGGATTGTATTTTCCATGTTAAACTCTAATTAGCATTTCCTAAAGGAGCATTGAATATGCTTTGTAATTATGTTCCAAATTAAGCGAAAAACTACACTGGTAAAAAAATGGAGCTGAGCTATTTTTCACTAAAAGAATTGGTGTCATATTTCTTGGGGATATTTGTTGCGGAGCCAGGGGACTATTTTTATACCCACCACGAAGGATGGGGGTATAATCGTTTTGGCATACCGTTTGCAACACATCGAAATATCCATTTCCGACCCTACAAATATTTCGGATCGTGGTAAAAATCTAAGACCATAGCCATGTCCGTCCGTCTGTCTGTCCATCTGTCTGTTGAAATCACGCTACAGTCTTTAAAAATAGAGATATTAAGCTGAAACTGAAGATGGGCTATATAGGACTCTATTTTGATATTGCCCCCATATAGACCGATCCACCGATTTAGGGTCTTTGGCCCATAAAAGCCACATTTATTACCCGATTTTGCTGATATTTGGGACAATGAGTAAAGTTAGGCAAGTCGACATCCTTATTCAATTTGGCACAGATTGGTCCAGGTTTGAATATAGCTGTCATATAGACCGATCTCCCGATTTAAGGACTTTGGCCCATAAAAGGTGCATTTAGTGTCCGATTTCACCGAAATTTGGGGCAGTGAGTTGTGTTAGGCCCTTCGACATTCTTCTTCAATTTGACTCAGATCGGTCCATATTCGGATATAGCTGCCATATAGGCCGATCTCTTGATTTAAGGTTTTGGGCCCATAAAAGGCGCATTTATTGTCCGATGTTGCCGAAACTTGGGACAGTGAGTTATGTTAAGCCCCTCGACATACCTCTACAATATGGCGCAAATCGGTCCAGATTTGGATATAGCTGTCATATAGACCGATCTCTCGATTTAAGGTTTTGGGCCCATTATAGGCGCATTTATTGTCCGATGTCGTCGAAATTTGGGATAGTGATTTAAGCTAAGCATCTCGACATAGTTTTTCAATATGGCGCAGATCGATCAAGATTTACATATAGCTGCCATATAGACCGATATCTCGATTTTAAGTCTTGGACTTAGGGCATTTAAAGCGGGACCGTGTTTAAACATGAATTTGGGGCCATTTTCTTCACTACGAATTTGGGCCATATTTCTGGGGGTCATTTATCTTGAGGTCGCTATTTTATAAAAAATTTTCTGGTGCATTTTTCGGGAAGGCAGTATTTTATCAACAAAATTTTAGGCCATTTTTCCAATACGTATTGGTTTTTGTTTTTGGAGCCATTTTCCCCCAGATACGGTATGGCATGCCAAAAATTCCTCCTCATTTTTCTCAAAAAGATTTAAATTCATATTCCCTGCCCCATTTTTGACCGAGTTTATTAAAAACAAGATATGGTCCGATCCGAACCATAATCGAAATGAATGTTGGAGATCATAGTAAAATTTCAGACAATTCAAATAAGAACTGTGTTTTTTAAGGGCTCAAGAAGTAAAATAGGGTGATCGGTTTATATGGGAGCTGTATCAGGCTATAGACCGATTCAGCGAGCATTTGCAGCGGACATGTTTTTTCCCAACAAAATATTGGGTCTTTTTTCTCAATATGAATTGGGCTGGTAATTATCATTAAAATTTGTGGCGATTATCTACGCGAGTTGGGGTCATATTTTCTAATTTTTATTCGCAGATCCTGTATTTCGCACTTAAATTTGGCCAAATTTTTCTCTATACAAATTTGGGTAATATTCCCTGAAGCCATATTTTCTTTGAGCCATTTATCAGACACTCGTAGCAAAACTTGAGGCAATTTTTCTCAGCAATAACTGATGTCATAACATACATAACATAATAACAGGAAAATTGGGGTTCATTTGCCTTTCAGCCATTTTCATTATTTTTTCAAAAATAATTGTAGCGACTATGCCCGGAGCCGATATTTTCTCAAGAACGAAGGAATTGGACCCAGATAAATTAATTTTTATTGGAAACACGACCCCGAAATTTTGGGATAGTTTTTTCAATACAAATTTGGGGCCAATTTTCTCCCACATTTATTTTTCACATTTGTCACGCAACTGGTATTTCACGAAATTTTTTTGGTAATTTTTCCAGAGGCAATTTTTATAGGGGACCGGTATTTTATCACCATATTTTGAGGATCATTTTTTCCAATACTGATTGGGACCATTTTTTTCGGGGGTCATTTTGCACAACAGTATTTATTAACAAAATTTTGGCCCAACGATTTGGGGCAATTAATCGCATTGTAGGTATCTTAGCCTAAACCTTTTGTACCATATTTCCTTACAAGAGTTGGGGCGTATTTCCCGGGGCAACGCTTCGTTAAGGCGGTACCAAAATTTGGGATTTTTTTGTCGTTGGGGTATTTTCTTCAATATGAGTTAGGGTTATATTTTCTAGGGGCTTTTTGTTGGGCAGTTGGTCTTTAATACAAAAATTTGGGGCCACTTTCTTGGGTCATTCTTCCGGGTTCAAGATTTTAAACCATAATTTTTCCACTATTTTCTCGTTATGGAATTTCGGTTCTATTTCATGAGGGCATTTGTCGCGGAACAGTTGTACCCATCATTTGGTGTATTTTGGTATCTAGCACCAAAATTTGGTGTCCATTTTTTCAATTTCATGAGACATTTGGCTCAGATCCGGCATTTCATTTTCCTTTGGCATTTTCTCCTTACGAAATTGGGATAATTTTTTCTAGGACTATTTTCGCGTGTATTTAGATATATTTTTCACTTGGGGTAATATTTGCTGGGAGCTTTTAAAACATGTTCGATATTGCGTCGTCAACATTCGAAAACAGTTGGTTAAGACAAGTATGTCTCTACAATTCAAATTTCATAAGGCCATTTTCGCACACCGGTTATTTTATATCAGAATTTGGGGCCACTTTTCTCAACCATTGATGAAACTATTTATCGCGGAGCCGTTATTTCATCAAGAAAATTGCTCCTTTTCCTCTGTAAGATTTGGATTCTTTTTTCCTGCATCTTTTTGTCGTGGGGCAGGTATTTCATCACCGAATTTGGGGTCATTTCTCCAAATATAAATTGGGACCACAT
The DNA here is from genome assembly GCF_963082655.1 of Stomoxys calcitrans. Taxonomy (NCBI): domain Eukaryota; kingdom Metazoa; phylum Arthropoda; class Insecta; order Diptera; family Muscidae; genus Stomoxys; species Stomoxys calcitrans. The sequence goes on along the minus strand of NC_081556.1, from coordinate 13,871,410 downwards.
TTTCAGGGGTGATTTTCATTTAGCTGCTTTTTAACACAAATCCCATGGCAGCCGGCTGTACGTATCGGATTGACCTGATGAAGTCCTTCACTGGCAAGTGTTGCCGCCTCGGTGTACAAGACACCGTTACAACAACAACAACCAAAATTTGAGGAATTGAGCAAACCAGGCACTCAGTATTTACAATAATTTGAGAAAATTTTGCAAATGCGTTTTTGGATCATTAACAAATATTTATCACTACCATTTGGGACACTTTTGCCAAGACTTATTGGGGTCATATTTTTTGGGCAGATTCTACGTGGAGAGGATATTTTATCACAAAAATGTTGGGTTACTTTTCTTAGTATGAGTTGGACCCAAATATTTTGTGTGGGGTCATTTTTCTCAATATGAGTTGGGGTCATGTTTCCTAGAGCTACTATCTCACACTTCGTATCCATTTAACAACTCAGCATTTTATCACAAAAATTGTTGGTAATTTTTCTCAGTATGAATTAAAGGCATTTGTCTTGGGGCTGCATTTCTTCGCCAGGTATTTGGGCCTTTTCTGGGGCCATTTCTCGCGGAAGCCGTATTATGTCACTAACATTTGGGACACTTTTTCTGTATACGAATTAGAGACAGTTTTCCTAATACAATCTGGGATCTAGAAACAGGCATTTCACCATCATTACTTCGAGCCCTTTTTCCCAAAACGAGGTGGAGTTATATTTCCAGCGACAACTTTTCTCAAAACGTATTTGGCCCAAAATTTCCTGGGGCCATTTGCGGCAAAGTGTCTTTTTTTTGTTTCGTTTTTTTTTCAGTGTCATCTTTAGTTCCCGTTTACCTACACCATGACAACAATAACTTACAGTTGCCTAGTGCCTTCCAACTATTGACTCCGCTTTGCTTGCTGCAATCTGGAAACTATAGAAGTGTCACGCCATGCCATGGCGTTTCTTCCATTGTTACGTTTCTATGCTACTTTTATCAAAATAAACATTGACTTCATGCCTCACCAGACTTCCTTGCAAAAGGCATTGAATTGCTATTCGATGTTGTGCAGCAATCTCAAAGCAGCATAAAATATTCAAGGAAATTGCATACTAATGGAATTGCTGAACGATGCAGATGACTATGAAGCTGGAAGCTACTACTACTAATACTGCTACCCTGACAACGATGGTGACGATGACAACAACGTAGCCAGAAGATGATAAGTCCTAGAAATGCATGAAGAAATTTGATTCCGTTTAGTTGCCAAGGCGCCATGGCGCCTTAGAATATGAGAAAGACTTCTCATAGATTGAAACTAAGGCAAACCAAAGCTTGCTTATCTCATGCCATGAAATAACTAAATTTTAAGAATAAAATTGAAAACCCAATGCCTTGAGGGAGAGGAGAGATGCAGGCGGGAGACCCATAAGCTAAGAGAAATTTAAAATGTTTGAACCGAAAGTGAAGTAAATGGCAAAGCAAATTGATCTACTCAATGAGGTCAAGAAATTGTCATTGAAGTGATAAAAGGTCAACGAGTTAATGGAATTTACAGAAAAAGCCCGCACGAAGTAATTGGAAGTGTTGGGCTGTTTCTTCTTGAAAAGGGGAAGTTAGCCGTTCCGTGATGGGATTATTAATGGACCATATTTTCTTGGGTCATATTGCGTAGCCAGTATAGCCATTGCCATAATTTGGGAAAATTTTTTCAAAAATAAAATTTTGGGCCATGTTTTCTGGTACTATAATGTGCGGATTCGACAATTCACATCTAAATCTTAGTTAATTTTTTGGGGTCATATTTCCTGGGTTTATTTTGCTTAGGGCCATTTTCGCCTTGTCTGGAATTGTGTCAATATTGCGTCTACCAATTACAGAAACGTTAATGTCTCTATAATTCATATATCCTGGGGTCATTTATCTCAATCCCGGTATTTTATATAAAAATGTAGGGCTATTTTTTTCCCAACACTTAGTGGGTTCAATTAAAGCGGAACCAGTAAATTATCACGAAAATCAGGGCCCATTTTCCTAAAGCACTCTTTTACATAAACATTTGAAGCCATTTTTCTCAAACCTTTCTCTGTCTCCGTCTATTCCTCTCCCCATCTTCCTATATCCCTCTCTCTCTTTATAGCTCACGACAGCACGAACAGTGATTATGTTAAAATTGTTTCTATAGCTTTGTGGGAATGATAACTCCATCCACCCCTCCTCTTTTCCTCTCCCCTTCCCAATCTTTTCTCCTCTATCTTCGGTCCTCTCCCCTTCCCTTCTCCCCTTTCCCTCACCAATGCCCCTCTCCCATTTCCCGATCTGTTTCTCCCCTTCTCTCTTTCCTTCCCTCTCCCTCTCCCCCTCTTTCTCTATCTCCCCCTTCCCCTCTACCCCATCTCAAGTACTCTCCTCTTTCTTTACTCCCCTTCCACTCTCCCCTACCCACTGTCCTCTCCTCTCCCCTTTTCCTCTCTACTGCCCCTCCCCCATTTCCTTCTTTCTTTCTCCAACTCTGTATCGCTCTCTCTTTCTCTCTCTCCCTATCGCTCACCACCTTTCCCTTTCTCTGTCTCTGTCTCCGTCTCTTCCTCTCCCCATCCTCCTATTCTCCCATTTCCCTCTGCCATTTTCCTCTCAACTGCTCTCGCATTCGCTCTCTCTTTCTATCTACTTCCCATTTCCCTTGCTCTTTCTCTAACTCTGTATCTCTCTTCTTCTATATCCCCCCCTCTCTTTCTGTCACTCCCTATCATTCACCTCCTCTCCTTTTCTCTGTCTCTGTCTCTTCCTCTCCCCATCCTCCCATTCTCCCCTTTCCCTCTGCCCTTTTCCTCTCTACTGCCCCTCTACCATTTCCCTCTCTTTTTCTCCAACTCTGTATCTCTCCCTCTCTTTCTCACACTCCCAATCCCTCACCCTCTCCATATCTTCTCTCTTCTTGTATCCCTCTCACTCTCTCTTACCCAATCTCTCACCAGCAATTTTTCTCTTTACGATTTGGAACCAAATGTCTTGGGACAATTGGAGGCCTTTTTTTCTGAATAAAAAATTGGACCTCAGGCTTGAATTAATTCGAATTGTATTGTACTATTAAATCAAGGGTTTGACAAAATTTTCTCAGGCTTTATTAGCCCCAATTCGTATTGAGAGAAAAGTTTTACCAAATTTTGGTATAAAATATCAAAAATTACGCAAAAATTACCCCAGAAAACATTCTTCCAAGCTAGTATTGAAAAATGGCCCAAAATTTCGGTAAAGAAATACCGACAGCACGAACAGTGATTATGTTGAAATTGTTTCTTTAACTTTGTAGGAATGCTATTTTACCCCCGCACTTTTATTCCCCCTCTCTCATATCCCTCTCCCTGCCTCTGTTTCCAACTCTCTCCTTCTCCCTGTCTCTCTCGCTCTCTCTTTATGTCTATCTCTCTTCCTCTTCTTTCTCTTCTCCTTCCTCTTCCTCTCCCTCTTCCTCCCCCTCTCCCTCTCCTTGTCCGTCTTCCACTTCCTCTTCCTCTCCGGTTTCGGGAATGAAATACCGGCAGCACGAACAGTGATTATGTTGAAATTGTTTCTTAAACTTTGTAAGGATGATATTTTATCCCCGCTCTCTCATTCCTCCTCTCTCATATCCCTCTCTTTCCAACTCTCTCCCTCTCCCTCGCCCTGTCTCTCTCTCTCCCTCTTCTTCTACCTCTCCCACTCATTCTCTCTCCTTCCCCCCTCATTCTCCCTCTTCTTCTCCCTCTCCTTCGCCCTCTCCTTCTCCCTCTTCTTCTCCCTCTCCTTCCCCCTCTCCTTCCCCCTCTCCTTCTCCCTCTCCTTCGCCCTCTCCGTCACCCACCCTCACCCTCAATCTCTTTCTCCCTTCCTCACTCTCTTTCTCCCTCAGTCTCTTTCTACCTCACTCTCTCTCCTACTCTCTATCTCTATCTTACTCTTACTCTCCATCTCACTCTCTCCCTCCATCTCTCTCACTCTCTCCCACTCACACTATCTCCTCCTCTCTCCCACTCCCACTATTACCCTCCTCTCTGTTCCTCTCCCTCTCTGTTCATCCCCGTCGCTCTCTGTTTCTCCCCGTCGCTCTCACTTCCTCCCCCACGCTCTCTCTCCCAACACATGCACCTCCCACCATCTTCCAATCTCTCTCTTTCTCTTTACATCCCTTTCACTCATTCTTTCTGTCTCCCTCTCTCTCTTCTTACATCCCTCTCACTCCTTCTCTCGATCTCCCTATATCGCTCTCACGGCTTCTCCCTCTCCCTTCCATCTCTCACTAACAATCTCTCTCCTACAATTTCCCTCTATATTTTGCCCTTCTCACTCTACTTCCCCCTCTCTCCCACTCTTTTTCTCTTCATTTACTTTAAGTCCCTTCAAAATTTCCACCATATCACCGAAGCGCAGAGTCTAACTTGTCCGCTTATGACTCTGAACGCCTGGGTTGGAATCCTGGCGAGACCACCAGAAAAAAATTTTTGCGGTGGTTTTCGCCTCCTACTGCTGGCAACATTTGTGAATAATTATGCCATGTAAAAACTTTTCTCCAAAGAGGTGTCGCACTGCGGTACGCCGTTCGGACTCGGCTATAAAAAGGAGGCCACTTATCATTGAGCTTAAACTTGAATCGGACACACGCCGTCTGTAACACATCGAAATATTGGTCTAAGACCCGATAAAGTACCATATTCTTGATCGCTATGACATTTTAAATCGATCTTGCCATATTAAAACATCTGTCTCTCTGTGGGAATCATGCTAACTTTCGAAGCAGTAAGGCCAGGCGCTTGAATCTTGACTTCTTGGCTTCTAGACGGCACTATTCTTATACGATTTGGCTGGAATTTTGTATGAGATGTTTCAAATAACTGTGCTCAGTAGGGTCAAAATCGTACGGAGCTGCCATATAAACCAATCTTAGATCTTGATATCTTGAGCCTCTGGAGAGCGCAATTATTATGCGATTTGGCTAACCATTTCATCCTTGGTCCGAATCGGCCCATAACCTAATACGGCTCCAATGGCATGAAAATTTGTATCCATTTTTCTTTGTTTCCCTTTAAAGAGTTACTGGGCAAAGAACTTGACACATGCGATCCATGATGGAGGGTGTATAAGATTCGGCCTGCTCGAACTTACCACCCTTTTACCTGTTTAATCCAACACATACATCACCAACTTTAAACTATCACCGGCCAGAAACACCTATGTTGACATTTTAACCGCTTAATTTTGATTGTCGACTTTAATTTTCCACATAATTTAAAACTCTTTGCCTCCACCAACCGCACATACGCCCGCTTTAAAGCCCATAAGCTTCCACATTTTCCCAACCATGCATAAATTGTGGAAGTTTTATAGGAAATTGCCATTGTCGACGTTTTTGTTGCTGTTGTTGTTGTTGCATAATATGGTCAATGCTGCCATGGTTGTTGTTGTCGTTCTCATTCTCGTTGTTGTTCTTGTTGTTGTTGCTTTCGAATATGCAAATGTATGTTGACCATAAATTACCCATGTGACCATCATATTTCATTTAAGCGCCTTTAAAGTGTCTCTCTATTATATGGCCATGGCAATACGGCAATCAGCTTTGCAAGTGGAGGGAGTCGCATGCAGTGTTGGTAAGCAGTTATGCCATATCAGCACTAAAGCCATTCAAACTATAAAATCACACCTTTTTTCCATAACAGGTGTTAAGAATTTTTATACTTGCCAAACAAGCTCTTTTTGTGTGCGCGTGTGTGTGTGTGTGTGTGGGTGTGCACACAATCGCCGTATGCACGCACATTCATTCATACACACGAAACTAATCCGTAACGGAAATACGCGTACAAACACCAGAGCATTCACGCGATTCCCAAAAGCCAGGTTTATGTGCCATGTGATGAATAGCCAATGACGGAATAAAGGAGGTATGTGGGCAGCTGTTGCAGATTCTTACAAAAACTTTGTACACGAAATGGGTTGTGCTATACAGGGTAAAGGGGAAAGGTGTAAATTTACCCAAAATTCAGAGGATATAAAGGAAAAACTTCTTTCATATCAAAAAATTATGGCGCTTTGAGTTTATATGAAATTTTATAGGGCTTAGAGCCTTAGGAATGCCCACAATATTAGTAAAGGCATAACCACCGCTTGGAGGCTACCGTAGCGCAGAGGTTAGCATGTCCGCCTATGACGCTGAACGCCTGGGTTCGAATCCTGGCGTGAACATCAGAAAAAATTTCAGCGGAGGTTTTTCCTTCCTAATGCTGGCAACATTTGTGAGGTACTATGCCATGTAAAACTTCTCTCCAAAGAGGTGCCGCACTGCGGCACGCCGCTCGGACTCGGCTATAAAATGGAGGCCCCTTATCATTGAGCTTAAAACTTGAATCGGACTGCACTCATTGATATGTGAGAAGTTTGCCCCTGTTCCTTAGTGGAATGTTCATGGGCAAAATTTGCAATAACCAACGCTAAAAACGTTTCTAAAGTTTTTGCTAGAACTCTGACATTTATGCACCCACTATTCTGAGTCTTTTTCTCTTTTTCCTGGCACTAATAGCCTTACATAAACTAATTTTCCAATTTGATTCCCTGAGATCGCGCGGGGCTTCCTATTTTCTTGATTTTTCAATTAGAGAGGCTTTGTTCGCCTCCTTTAACATCTATGCAAAGTATGACACACCCAGGTAGCTCCAATTGTAAATCTCCCCTCTGAATATTCTCCAAACACAATTCTTTCAAAAATCAACAACGATCAACAAAGGACCACGGACATGCATTGTTTCCCTGTAGTTACAATGGCGTATTCCTGTTTGGAGCTCGAATTCATTATTCCCCTTTTTACAAACCAACAACAACCTTCCGTCCTATAGCCATTTTAAGTTGTCTCAGCAGATTCGCGATTTCAGCCGAAAACAAAGGAGTTGAAATTCAGAACTAAACCAGCCTCCACCACTGCTCTAGGGATTGTATTGCAACCTTTATATGATACTCTGGATGATGAAGAAAAAAGAAGAGATTTATTAAATGAATGTGTTTTTAGGTGGCATTGTAGCCTTAACAAGCGAAAAAAACGCTAAAGATTAATAAAAGGGCAAAAACTGAGTCTTCCATTGTGAGTGTGTACAAGTGGAGGAACATAAAAACTGTTAATAGGGTAACCCTACAACCCTTCAGGTTTTTGTGTGTTTTTTTCCTTTGTAGCCAATATTTATAGCTATGTGAACTAAAGGACGAACAAAAGGACCTTGGATAAACCTGATAAAGGCCACAATGTCTTCAGTAGCTAACTGTCCTCTTGTCACAATATGAACATAGTGGAGGGCACACTTTCTTACCCTCCAAGGATGCATAGAGCCACCGTAGGCCATCTCCTTAACAAGGAGAGACCTAAACCAAGTCTTTGCCTTATACAGTGGACATGCTTATAAAGTTGATTTTTTAAATGGGGGTATACTCCTCTAATCATTCAGTTTGCAACACCTCGAAATATTCGCCTAAGACCCCATAAAGTGATTATATTCTTGATCGTCTCGCCGTTCTAAGTCACTCTAGCCATGTTTGCCCCGCCGTCCGACTGTCGAAATCACGACAGCGGTTGAACGGGTAATGCCAGCCGCTTGAAATTTTGCACAGATACTTAATATTGATGTAGGTCATTGGGGATTGCAAATGGGCCATATCGGTTCAGATTTAAATATAGCTCCCATATAAACCAATCTCTCGAATTGATTTCTTGAGCCCCTGGAAGCCACAAATTTTTTCCGATTTGGCTGAAATGTTGCATTTGGTGTTCTGTAATGACTTCCAACAACTGTCCCAAGTACGGTCAGAACCAGTGTATAACCGGATATAGCTCCCCTCTCCCAATTTGACTTCTTCAGCCTTAACAATTCGCAATTTGTATCCCATTTGGCTGAAATTTTGCTTGCTGTGTTCTGTTATGACTTCCAACAACTGTGCTTAGTGCGGTCCAAATCGGTGTATAACCTGATACAGCTCCTATATAAACCGATCTCCCGATTTGACTTCTTGAGCCCCTACAAGCCGCAATTTTTGTCCGATTTGGCTGAAATGTTGCTTTTGGTGTTCTGTAATAACTTCCAACAACAGTGCCAAGTACGTTCAGAATCGGTGTACAACCTGATATAGCTCCCATTTAAACCCATCTCCCGATTTGACTTCTTGAGCCCCTACAAGCCGCAATTTTTGTCCGATTTGGCTGAAATGTTGCATTTGGTGTTCTGTAATAACTTTCAACAACAGTGCCAAGTACGGTCAGAATCGGTGTATAACCTGATACAGCTCCCATATAAACCGATCGCCTGATTTGACTTCTTGAGCCCCTGGAAGCCGCAATTTTTATCCGATTTAACTGAAATGTTGCATTTGGTGTTCTGTAATGGCTTCCAACAACTGTCCCAAGTACGGTCAGAACCGGTGTATAACCGGATATAGCTCCCATTTAAACCCATCTCCCAATTTGACTTCTTGAGCCTTAACAAGTCGCAATTTTTGTCCGATTTGGCTGAAATGTTGCATTTGGTGTTCTGTTATGACTTCCAACAACTGGGCAACTTGCACAGTGACTTCTGCTATGGTCGAACATCCAAACAAAGTATACTTCGAATCGGTACAAAACCCTATATAGCTCCAATAGCAAACACAGATAAAAAAAATCGAAAACCAACAACTTTTGTTGAAAAAACGACGATAAAATTTGTTAATTTTCCTGCAACAATTTCTTTCATATCTCAACAACCCAGAGTAAAGATTTAGACCGTACTTGGCACAGCTGGGGCTCAAGAAGTCAAATCGGCAGGTTGGTTTATATGGGAGCTATATCCAAATCTGAACCGATATGAGCCATTTGCAATCCCCAAAGTCCGAACGGCGTGCCTCCGACCATATAACGAATATTTATACCCTACACCACAACTGTAGTACAGGGTATTATAACTTAGTGAATTTGTTTGTAACCCATTGATAAGTATACCGATCGACTCAGAATCACTTTCTGATTCGATTTAGCTATGTCCGTCTGTCTGTCCGTCTGTCCGTCCGTCTGTCCATGTTAATTTGTGTACAAAATACCATCGCCTTCAAATTTGGCACAGGCATATTTTTCGGCCTAGAAACGAAGTCTATTGAAATTGGAAAAAATCGGTTCAGATCTGGATATAGCTTCCATATATATGTTCGTCCGATTTTCAGTAATAATGCAATAGAATGTTCATTTGACGACCGATTCTCTCGAAATTTGGCAGGAAGGATTTTTTTTTCGACTCTCGACATTACTGGAGAATTTCATGAAAATCGGTTCAAATTTAGATATTGCTCTCATATATATATATATATATCGCCCGGTTTTCGCTTTCGTCGACGACTACCACAATATACATAGAGATTGGTCAAAATCCCTTCAGATTTAGATATAGCTCTCATATATATGTTCGTCTGATTTCCAGTAATATTGCAATAAAATGGTCTTTTGTTAACCGATTTTCTCGAAATTTGGCAGGAGGGATTTTCTCTTGACTTTTTTTTCTAGATATAGCTCTCATATATATGTTCGTCCGATTTTGAGAAATATTGCAAAAAGCGCTCATTTGTTAACTGATTCTGTCGATATTTTGCAGGAAGGTTTTTTTCTTATGACTCTCAATATCACTGGTGAAATTCATAGAAATCGGCCCAGATTTAGATATAGCTGTCATATATGTATATCGCAAGATATATATATCTCCAAGCGCATTGTTTGACCATTCTTCCCACAATTATTTCTCGTAGATTACCAGATTATCTGAGAAGTTTGCTCCAAATCGGTTCAGAATTAGATACAGCTCCCATATATATGTTCGTCAGATTTTGGGTAATTTGCCATAACATAATTCGATATAACTGATATGCAAAATTGCCCATGAAAATTTCAGGGGCAAACTTCTCATATATCAATGAGTGCTGTCCGATTCAATTTTAAGCTCAATGATAAGGGAGCTCCGTTTTATAGCTGAGTCCGAACGGCGTGCCGCAGAACGACACCTCTTTGGGGAGAAGATTTTACATGGCGAAGTACCTCACAAGTGTCGCCAGCATTAGGAGGGGATAACCACCGCTGAAATATTCTGTGATGTTCCTGCCAGGATTCAAACCCAGGCGTTCAGCGTCATAGGCGGTTAATCTAACAGGTTTTTGAACAAGAACGTTACAAAAGTAGACCGATACACAGACAGACCGCAAACCACGCCATATTTTTTGCCGCTCTTTTGACTTTTCTCTTCAGTAAGGTTTGCTATTTCATGATGGAGAGATATTCGAGCCAACAACGAGCCGACATTATTAAAATTTGATACCGAAATTCGGAGTCAATGGCCTTAACGTTAAGAGCGAAAAATCATCTTCACCGATAAGCAAAATATGCGTTATTGGTCAGAAAACAATCACCACGTACGAGTACTAGATGAGTCATCAAAAAAATAACGGTTTGGTGCGATTTATGGGCCGGCGGCGTCATTGGGCCGTACTTCTTCAGTGATGATCAAGACCGGCACGTTATTGTGAATGGCAATCAATGATAACAGAATATTTTACCTTACCTTACCTTACCTATTCTAATGGTAGTTAGTAACGACTTCGTCATTTATTATAGGGATTTTCAAGAGAAGGAATGTCAACCCGTTCAAACCTGAAAAATCTGTGTTCAGTGCAGGTAAGTCATTTATGAGACGATGTTACTTCTGCTCCTCCAAGTTGCATTGTTGTATTTAAATTCTGATCATTTCTATTTAAAAGCCAGTTAAAATTCTCACCTTCTTGTCCATCTTATCTAACCTAACCTTAGCTATTCTAATGATAGTTATTAACGATTTCTTCAGTAATTATATGGACTTTCGGTAGAAGGCAAGTCTTTTCGTTCAACCCAGAAAAGTCAGAGTACGGTGAATATAAGTCGTTTATGAAACGATGTTACTTTTCCTTCTTCAAAGGTCCATTGTCGTTAGTTTTTTATTTGAAAGTCCCTACTTTCTCATTGATTTGAATCTACTTGTAATTTAATCAAGGACAATCACCTTCTTCAACATATGACATATTATGAAATTTTTGCGTGGAGAATACTTTTTTCTATAACAGAGACTTCAAGTCTCTGTTTTTCCAAAATTTCCAAAATGTTCAAATAGGAAACACAAAGTTACGGTACAAAATGAAGCATGAACCTTAACACCACACCACATGTGTAATATGGTCTGTGGTTAGTTAAGCTCAGGTTTGGCAAAGAGGATTTTTTCATAGCAAAATTGAAGAATATTTTCATGCTCCCTCCCTTGAAGCGTATATGTAAAAAGCCACATTTGTGTGTACAATGTACACCGAACATACCTACACACATATTAACCAACCAAAATGCACAAACACACACACACATATTCTCTCACTTTTATGTGTTTTTATATGGGCCCCTTTATAAAGATTAAATTCATTAACTAAGTGGCTGGAATTAAGAGAATTTTTGTTTTGTGGTAAAGGGGGGATTCTTCTTTTGTGGTGCAGATATAATTCTGCTGTTTCCAAAACAGCTGGTGATGGTTGTGGTGGTAAGGGTGGTGCCATGGTTAAGCTCTTGTATGCCTGCTACTCCGTTTTCAGTTTTCACTCGTTTCAATTTGTAATCGGATACTTTCTTTATATGAATTTTTCGTTTCATGAAATGAAAAGGGAAATAATGCTGCTGCGGGTTCAAGCATGAATGTGTGTGTGCTAAGTTGTGTATATGTGTGTGTGGGTATGTGTGCATATATGTTTGTGATATAAATGATTAAAGAATCATCTGTCTGGTCGTTGAAGAGTTTAGTAGGCTCTTATAGGAGGATTTGTGGTGTTTACATCGCTATAACAGAGAGACAGACATTGACATTGCAATCCAACAATTCAAAGCAAAACGAACAGGCTTCACTTTCAATTTGGCTAAATAAGTTTTCATGCGTTCACCGCTCAGGGGGGTGGGGGGGGGGAGGTAATGTGTGTGTGTGTGTGTCAATATTTCAAAAGCTTGAACAAGGGAGTAAACACCATATGACTAGCGTATTTATAGGCATTACTGCCTTGTCAGCGTTAAACATTATATGCTTGGCGGTGCAGTAAAAAAAATTGAGATGCTTGTTTTCTTAACAAGTAAAAGCGTGCTAAGTTCGGCCGGGGCGAATCTTGGAAACCCACCATCATAGATTCTTGTAAAAGTTTACGCAAAGGATTTGGACTGTATGTGACACGATTATTGGAAGTCTTAACATATCGCTATGTACAAAATGTTGGCCCCATCGGGTAAAAATTGAGGCTTTAAAGGGCTTAAGATGCCAAATCAGGAGATCGGTTTATGTATTGGGTTGCCCAAAAAGTAATTGCGGATTTTTCATATAGTCGGCGTTGACAAATTTTTTCACAGCTTGTGACTCTGTAATTGCATTCTTTCTTCTGTGAGTTATCAGCTGTTGCTTTAGAAAAAAAGTGTAAAAAAAGTATATTTGATTAAAGTTCATTCTAAGCTTAGGTAAAAATGCATTTACTTTCTTTTAAAAAATCCGCAATTACTTTTTGGGCAACCCAATAGAAGCTATATCAGTTTATATGCCGATTTGGACCATACCTGTCACGATTTTTGGAAGTCATAAAATAACCCTACGTGCAAAATGTCAGCTCAATCGAATAACAAGTTTGGTTTTGGGGCGGCTCCCTTGGTAAGTACACCAAATTTTTAATATTCGAATCATAATCAAACTTTACTCTTCAACACCTCTCATTGGAGTCCCATATTGTCCCGATCGGTCCTTTTTTGATTTTGGGCGGTTCCTTTGGTGCGGTTCTGAGCTTGGAGCGGCGCCCTTGGTACTTGGATTAAATTTTTGACATTATGTTCCTATTCTTGTCCCGAATACCTTTCACTTAAGTCCCATATTGTACCGATCGGTCCACTTTTGATTTTGTGCTTTACTTTTTGAGCGGTTTTGGGCTTGGAAGAGCCCCAAGATTCTTCGATCCAATTTTAAATATCATATTCATACTATCCTCCCGAATATCATTCATTGAAGTCCTATATTGTCTCGGTCGATCTAATTTTTATTTTGGGCGGTACTCTTGGGGCGACGCCCTCGGTACTTGTATCCAATTTTTGACATCATATTCGTGTTCTACTCCCGAAAACCTTTCATTTGAGTCCCATATTGTCCCAATCGGTCCAATTTTGATTTTGGGCAGTACTTGTGGGGCGGTTTTCGGCTAGGGACGGCTCCCTAGGTATTTGAACCCCATATAAAATATCATATTCATATTCTACTCCTAAATACTTTTCACTTAAGTCCCATATTGTACCGATCGGTCCACTTTTGATTTTGGGCTTTACTTTTTGGGCGGTTTTTGGCTTGGGACAGCTTCCTAGATTCTTCGATCCAATTTTTAATATCATATTCATACTCTACTCCCGAATACCTTTCATTGGAGTCCTATATTGTCCCGATCGGTCCACTTTTTATTTTGGGCGGTACTCTTGGGGGGACGCCCGCGGTACTTGGAACCAGTTTTTGACATCATATTCGTGTTCTCCTCCCCAAAACCTTTCATTTGAGACCCATATTGTCCCGATCGGTCCAATTTAGTTTTTGGGCTATACTTTTGGACGGATCTGGTCCCTGGGAGGCCTCCTAGGTAGTTGAACCCCATTTAAAATATCATATTCATATTCTACTCCCAAATACTTTTCATTTGAGTTCCATATTGTACCGATCGGTCCACTTTTGATTTGGGCATTACTTTTGGGGCGGTGTTGGGCCTAAGGTGGCTCCCTAGATTCTTCGATCCAATTTTTAATGTCATATTCATACTTTCCTCCCGAATACCTTTCATTGGAGTCCTATATTGTCCCGATCGGTCCACTTTTTATTTTGGGCGGTACTCTTGGGGGGACGCCCGCGATACTTGGACCCAATTTTTTATATCATATTCATAGTCCACTCTTTAATACAATTCATTTGAGTCCCATATTGTCCCGATCGGTTCAATTTTTATTTTGGGCACTACTTTTGGAAGGTTTTGGTCCCGGGGCGGCCTCCTAGGTACTTAGACCCAATGTTTAATAACATATTCTTATTAAAAACACGTAAATACAATTCATTTGAGTCCCATATTGTCCCAATCGGTAAATATGTCCTGCTGGGGGCTTCTGGGGGGGTGGGGAGGCACCTAAGACACAAAGGAATACTTTTTTAGGTTAGATGTGTACTCAAAATACTTTTCATTTAATACCCATATAGCTCAAGCCATAAAAGTGCCCTGTTGGGACACCTCGACACTAAGGGTGGTATTTTTATGCCAAGTTTGCACTCTACTCTTAAATAACTTTCATTTGATACCCATATTGTCCCAATCGGTAAACATGTCCGTTCGAGTGGGTTTTGGGATGGGGCGTCCCCCCAGGTTATTTGACCTCAAAATTTTTTACCAATTTCGTATTTAGGGGTGGCATACAAAATTTTGCTTAAACCGGTGCACCCACCTGCGAGATCTGGCGTTTGCGAAAATTGTGGTAAGGATCTCCGAGATATGGCGTTTTTGAAAATTGTGGTAAGGGGGAGGGTCCGCCCCCTCTTCGAATATTAAAAAAATGTAGTACCCTCTTTTTACTGGGGGCTCAAACACTACTAACAACAAATACATTAAAATTATAACTCTCGTTGCTCTACACTGAAATTATTTGCAATAACAAGGCAACCGTGCCGCTACCAAACTGCGCTCACTGAGATGAGCAGTAACGAAGAAACACACCACACCACGAAGAAACTCACCACACTACAACGACTGTTGCAAACGAAATGACCAGAATAGTATACCCCCTCCTATGGTGATGGTTATAAAAAAAACCTAAAGATATGCTGAAAAGGAACAGGGGATGTCGTAGATTACTGTTTCCCCGACCCAGGTCTAATACAAAATCTGATTTCCGCATAAACATTTGTAAGCAATCATTCATAGAATTGTCTTAAATTAAACTCTACCTGAAGTAACACCTTTTGCTACCTTAATTTTAGAAATACAAAATGTTCTCTATTCTTTATTTTGCCTATTCATCTTAATGCTACATTCTTAAAATAGCCTATTGAAAGTAATCTTTCTAATCCATTCATCCACAACACTCTCACACTCTAACCTAAGGACATATTACAAGCAACATACAATACATGAATAATCAGCTGCAAGAAACCGTTATAGGCAAACATTGGTGTGTGCTTGCGAGTGGTTATTGACCCCAACAAAAACAACAAACCTAAACTGAGTTTTGCTGGGCTCTGCCACCTCAGGGCAGACTTTGTACACATTCTGCTGCTAGTTTTCCCCCCTCTCTCTCTCTCTCTCTCACTCTCTTTGTTATAACATCTTTCATCGAGGGAGGGAAGGTTGGTGGCAGTAACAAAAACTAAATGTTTACTTTGAAGGCATTCTTATGGTAGAGAGGATGAGCCATCATAACTCCCATTCTAGTTGAAATATACCTATATAAGGGTAGGAGTTTCCTTTATAGCGCCTACTAACTGTCAGTCGGCTTTTCATTAGTTGTATACTGAGGCCCTACTTGTATAGTAAGTGAGTAAAAACAACACAGCCAACTCATCAGTGTATCATTTAGCATCGTCATCGTCATTGGTGATGATAATGCTAATGATGGTGGTGTTGGGTATGATGGCAATGCTGGTGATAGTGGCATCATGTAAACAATTCATAAAACATTTGTTCAACTTAATCACATGTGCAAAATTATGCGGGAACACGGTTATTTGTGAAAAAAAAGTAAAACCATGCTTTCATACATACATCAGACAAGGCTGCCGCATCATGTATTTTTCAACACACCTTCGCTGAAGGGAGGGATACTTTCTCAGTGACCTGTTAAAATGTAACATGACTGTTAAAATGTAATCATGAGGAATCGTAGTAAAAGCAAATTCAAACTTAGGGTTTCCTTTTAAGTAGACTTATAGAATATGGAGGAAACAGGTGAATACGTGCTAAGTTCGGTCGGGCCGAATCTTTGAAATCCTCCATCATGGATTCTGCGTAAAACTGACACAAAATAAAACTAGTTGAAAGGCATAATTTTACTCCATGTACCAAATTTCTGCCAAACCAGACAAAAATGAAAGCTTCTAGGAACCGAACAAAGATAATCGAGAGATGGTTTTATATGGGAGTTACATAAGGTCGATTTGGGCCGTACTTGGCACAACTGTTGGAAGAACACGTGCAAAATCTTAGAAAAATCGGACAAAAATTGTGGCTACTAGGGGCTCAAGATGCCAAATCGATAGAGCGGATTATATGGGAGCTATGTGCTTTCATACATACGTCAGACAAGGCTGCCGCATCATGTTTTTTTCACACACATTCGCTGAGGGGAGGGACACTTTCTCAGTTACCAGTTAAAATGTAACATGACTGTTAAAATGTAATCATGAGAAATCGTAGTAAAGACAATTTCAAACTTAGGTTTTCCTTTTCAGTAGCTTTAAAGAATTTAGAGGAAACAAGTAAGCACGTGATAAGTTCGGCCGGGCCCATTCTTTGAAACCCTCCATCATGGATTCTGCGTAAAACTGACACAAAATAAAATTAGTTAAAAGGCATAATTTAACTCTATGTACCTAATTTCTGCCAAACCAGACAAAAATTAAAGCTTCTATGAACCGAACAAGAATAATCGAGAGATCGATTTGTATGGAAGCTACATAAGGATAAAGACCGTTTTGGACCGTACTTGGCACGGTTTTTGGAAGTCATAGCTGAATACTAAATGCAAAATTTGAGCCAAATCGGACAAAAATTGCGTCTTCCAGAGGCTCAAGATGTCACATCGGGAGATCGGGATATATGGGAGCTATATCAAGTTATAGAATGATTTCATTCGTATTTGGCACGATTATTGGATGTCGTAGCAGAACACTACATGCAAAATTTTAGTCATATCGGACGTAAATTGCGCCTTCCAGAGGCTCAAGATGTCAAATCGGGAGATCGCTTTATATGGGAGCTATATCAGGTTATAGACCGATTTCAACCGTACTAGGCACAGTTGTTGGAAGCAGTAACAAAACACTACATGCTCAATTTCAGCCAAATTGGACAAAAATTGCGACTTCCAGGGGCTCAAGATGTCAAATCGGGAAATCGGGTTTTTTGGGAGCTATATCAGGTTATAAAACCATTTCAACCGTTCTAGGCACAGTTGTTGGAAGCCATAACAAAACACTACATGCTCTATTTCAGCCATATCGGACAAAAACTGCGGCTTCCAGCGGCTCAAGAAGTCAAATCGGGAGATCTGTTTATATGGGAGCTATATAAGGTTATAGACCGATTTTAATCGTACTTGACACGGTTATTGGATGTCATAGCCAAACACTACATGCAAGATTTCAGCCCAATCGGAAAACAATTGCGGCTTCTAGGAGCTATGGGAGCTATATCAGGTTATAAACCGATTCCCCAATAACCTCTGACGAATGCATACCAGTAACAACCTCTTCTGGCGCCACTTTGTCCGTTGGAAAATTTCCCGGGAAATGTGTGTCAACGATTAGTTCTAGCGTTTCCTCACTATAGACATCGTCCATACATTCTCTGACTGATGCTCCAAAGTAATAGGTCTCGAAGACAGTATCGTCCTTAGCCTAGAGGCCTCAGATGTATCCTCCACGGAGCTGCAGAATTCTACCCAGGGTTTTTTCTGAGTCTTACTCAGCTCGCCCTTATATTTTCTTAGGTCAGCCTTATATATACCCCAATCGTGTGGTGCTCTTGTGGCTTTCGCTCTGTTGAAGAGTTTTCTGCAATCCTTCCTAAGAAGGAGATGGAGTGGCACGCTTACATCTGTTTTGGATATGGTAATGAGTGCTGCTTTATATGAAACGTTTTTTTATAAAACATCAAAAAAAAATCACTACCCACTAACTACCCGATGCCTGGACACTCCATCTCTATTGCTTATTCATTACATAACTTTTTTCCCTTTTATCTCCCATATGCATTTCTTACCTCTTTGTGTACTTTCTTTGTAAGAACTTCTTATGTAATTTTCATGCTTGTAGCCATTTGCATGAGGACTGAGTCTCCTGGTGGGCAAGTATGTAACATTGTCCTTACTCCTTGTTTTACCCAACCAAAGATCCTTTGTGAATTAACCTTGAAGCTATAAACTTATATGACTTCATTCCTTCATTCTCGCCCTGCTGGAGCTAGTGGCAATTTCTTGTTCCATAATAAAATCGACCTCAAATTGCCAATAACCATTTTTGTGCCTTCGTTTCTTTTTTTAGCTGCAGCTAAGCCTCTTCGGCATAACCCTTTTTAGCATAAAAGTCAAATAAATAAAATATTTACAACAGCCAACAACAACAATCAGGGGGAGCGCAGCTGCTCTACTTTAATATGTCTCAGTCACAAGCAAACACACACACACATACAACTACAACATATGGGTTTATTATAGCCACAAAAAAAGAACCGATTTTCACTTGGATACATTACACCCTCCACCCTACTCGTAAACATTAAGAAATTCATAATCATAACTTGAACCAAATTCTATTTGATTTGGGAGAGGCAGAGAAGAAACAGACTATTTCTGTGTTTATGTTCCTCTCACTCTCTTTCTCTCCCTCTCTATACCCCCTAGTGTTTCATGGATGCTGACTGTCTGCAATGACTATGGATGGGTAGTTAAATAATATTTTAAGAGGGATTTCTTGTCACATCAACAAAAGCAACAACAAGACCCACTTGCATACATACATACATCCATACACATAAGTACAAAAAGTTAGCAACAACACCATAAGTTTTTTTGCCATACTTATACGCAGACACACTCGTTCGTATACACTGCTCATTACACAACAAAAAAAAATAAAAATAAAACCAAAACGAGCACTTCAATGGGAATATTTACGGCCTATTGAACCTTCCTCAATATCAGCCTGTTTTTTTTTTTGTGTGTTAAAGTGCTATGTTCTTGTTTTTTATGTGGCAAGCTCGGGTGTTAAGAGGAAGGAAAATCTACTCACATATTTTTTTATCATCATGGCATAGTTTTGCCAAAGCCTTGGCGGGCGTTTAAATAGAGTTGCCAAATGCTTTTGGGGGCTTGATACCCATATGAAAACTGTGGCACTGTTATAAAACATTGTTGTGTCATTGTTCTCGAATGAGTGAAAGAGAGAGAGAGAGAGGTGAGGGCGAGCATGTAGCAAACAACAAATGTGTAAGGAGGAATGGCAAATCTGACGATAAAAAAGTTTAACAAGTTGTTAACAATTTGACTTAGGGCACAAAGGAACAAAATGTGGAAAGATAGTCAAAAAAGAGAATGGAAGAAAATAGGCAACGCACTGAAAAATCGTTTAAAAAGTGTGCACTTATGGTGGCGAGAGTATTGTTCTGTAAAATAGCAGCGGCAGCTCAAATCGATAGCAAAAAATCCTTGTAATTATGATATTGACTTGTGAGATAAAGGTGCTATTACACGACATGTGATTTACATATATGCTGTATGAAGGATAGAAGGAAGAAGGATTGAAATGAAGAATGAAAGAAAGGCTGGATGGATATTTCTATCCACGAAAGATGTTTGAATGGCACGAAAAAAGGATGATAGGAAGAGTGGAACGACGAAGGGAAGTTAGATTTGATGGAAGGAAGAAAGGAAGAATGGAATGAAAGATGAAAAAATGGAACGAAGAAAGGATGAAAAGAAGGATGCATGTGCGAAAGATGGAAAAGGATGAGAATAGCAGGAAAGATGTAAGGAAGGATGAAAGGAAAGATAGAAGGAAGGATGGAAGGAAGGATGGAAGGAAAGAAGGATGGAAGGAAAGAAGGATGGAAGGAAAGAAGGATGGAAGAAAGAAGGATGGAATGAAAGAACGATGGAAGGAAAGAAGGATGGAAGCAAAGAAGGAAGAAAGGAAGGACTGATGGGAGGGTGGAAGGAAAGATGGATGGAAAGAAGAAGGGAAGAATGGAAGGAAGGAAGGATAGAAGGATGGAAGGAAGGATGGAAAGAAGTATGGAAGGAAGGATGGAAGGAAGGATGGAAGGAAGGATGGAGGGAAGGATGGAAGGAAGGATGGAAGGAAGGATGGAAGGAAGGATGGAAGGAAGGATAGAAGGAAGGATGGAAGGAAGGATGGAAGGAAAGAAGGATGGAAGGAAAGAAGAATGGAAGTAAGGATGAAAAAAAGGAAGGATGGATGGAAGGAAGGAAGGAAAGAAGGCAAGAAGGATGGAAGCAAAGAAGGAAGAAAGAAAGGACTGATGGGAGGGTGGAAGGAAAGATGGATGGAAAGAAGAAGGGAAGAATGGAAGGAAGGAAGGATGGAAGGAAGGATGGAAGGATGGAAAGATGGAAAGATGGATGGAAAGAAGAAGGGAAGAATGGAAGGAAGGATGGAAGGAAGGAAGGATGGAAGGAAGGATGGAAGGATGGAAGGAAGGATGGAAGGAAGGATGGAAGGAAGGATGGAAGGAAGAATGGAAGGAAGGATGGAAGGAAGGATGGAAGGAAGGATGGAAGGAAGGATGGAAGGAAGGATGGAAGGAAGGATGGAAGGAAGGATGGAAGGAAGGATGGAAGGAAGGATGGAAGGATGGAAGGAAGGATGGAAAGAAGGATGGAAGGAGCGATGGAAGGAAGGATGGAAGGAAGGATGGAAGGAAGGATGGAAGGAAGGATGGAAGGAAGGATGGAAGGAAGAATGGAAGGAAGGATGGAAGGAAGGATGGAAGGAAGGATGGAAGGATGGAAGGATGGAAGGAAGGATGGAAGGAAGGATGGAAGGAAGGATGGAAGGAAGGATGGAAGGAAGGATGGAAGGAAGGATGGAAGGAAGGATGGAAGGAAGGATGGAAGGAAGGATGGAAGGAAGGATGGAAGGAAGGATGGAAGGAA
Source organism: Stomoxys calcitrans (assembly GCF_963082655.1). NCBI lineage: Eukaryota > Metazoa > Arthropoda > Insecta > Diptera > Muscidae > Stomoxys > Stomoxys calcitrans. The sequence goes on along the minus strand of NC_081556.1, from coordinate 13,850,457 downwards.
GGATGGAAGGAAGGATGGAAGGAAGGATGAAAGGAAGGATGGAAGAAAGGATGGAAGGAAGGATGGAAGGAAGGATGGAAGGAAGGATGTAAGGAAGGAAGGATGGAAGGAAGGATGGAAGGAAGAATGGAAGGAAGAATGGAAGGAAGGATGGAAGGAAGGATGGAAGGAAGGATGGAAGGAAGGATGGAAGGAAGGATGGAAGGAAGGATGGAAGGAAGGATGGAAGGAAGGATGGAAGGAAGGATGGAAGGAAGGATGGAAGGAAGGATGGAAGGAAGGATGGAAGGAAGGATGGAAGGAAGGATGGAAGGAAGGATGGAAGGAAGGATGGAAGGAAGGATGGAAGGAAGGATGGAAGGAAGGATGGAAGGAAGGATGGAAGGAAGGATGGAAGGAAGGATGGAAGGAAGGATGGAAGGAAGGATGGAAGGATGGAAGGAAGGATGGAAGGAAGGATGGAAGGAAGGATGGAAGGAAGGATGGAAGGAAGGATGGAAGGAAGGATGGAAGGAAGGATGGAAGGAAGGATGGAAGGAAGGATGGAAGGAAGGATGGAAGGAAGGATGGAAGGAAGGATGGAAGGAAGGATGGAAGGAAGGATGGAAGGAAGGATGGAAGGAAGGATGGAAGGAAGGATGGAAGGAAGGATGGAAGGAAGGATGGAAGGAAGGATGGAAGGATGGAAGGATGGAAGGAAGGACGGATGGAAGGAAGGATGGAAGGAAGGATGGAAGGAAGGATGGAAGGAAGGATGGAAGGAAGGATGGAAGGAAGGATGGAAGGAAGGATGGAAGGAAGGATGGAAGGAAGGATGGAAGGAAGGATGGAAGGAAGGATGGAAGGACGGATGGAAGGAAGGATGGAAGGAAGGATGGAAGGAAGGATGGAAGGAAGGATGGAAGGAAGGATGGAAGGAAGGATGGAAGGAAGGATGGAAGGAAGGATGGAAGGAAGGATGGAAGGAAGGATGGAAGGAAGGATGGAAGGAAGGATGGAAGGAAGGATGGAAGGAAGGATGGAAGGAAGGATGGATGGAAGGAAGGATGGAAGGAAGGATGGAAGGAAGGATGGAAGGATGGAAGGATGGAAGGAAGGATGGAAGGAAGGATGGAAGGAAGGATGGCAGGAAGGAAGGATGGAAGGAAGGATGGAAGGAAGGATGGAAGGAAGGAAGGATGAAAGGATGGAAGAAAGGATGGAAGGAAGGATGGAAGGAAGAATGGAAGGAAGAATGGAAGGAAGGATGGAAGGAAGGATGGAAGGAAGGATGGAAGGAAGGATGGAAGGAAGGATGGAAGGAAGGATGGAAGGAAGGAAGGATGGAAGGAAGGATGGAAGGAAGGATGGATGGAAGGAAGGATGGAAGGAAGGATGGAAGGAAGGATGAAGGGAAGGATGAAAGGAAGGATGGAGGGAACGATGGAAGAAAGGAAGGATGGAAGAAAGGAAGGATGGAAGGATGGAAGGAAGGACGGAAAGAAGGATGAAAGGATGGAAGGATGGAAGGAAGGAAGGAAAGAAGGATGAAAGGATGGAAGGAAGGAAGGACGAAAGGAAGGATGGAAAGATGCAAGGACGAAGTGAAGTATGGAAGCAAGGAAGTAGTGATGGTAGGAAAGGTGGAAGGAATGAAGGAGGGATGGTAGGAAGGATGGATAAATGGAAGGGAGAAAGGAAAGAAAAATGAGAAGTAGGGTGGAAGAAAGAATGGAACTAAATTTGAAGGAAGAATGGGAGTAAAATTGAATGAAGAATGGAGAAAACTAAAGGATGAAAAGTTGGCAAGATGAATGTAAGGAAGGAAGAGAATCTATTACCGAGTTTTTATCCTATCACTTACAGCCGATACCAAAACCGACAAATCCGAGGGAAAAGTTCATATGTAGGCTACATCTAGGTATGGAACTATCTGGGTCATATATGCTGTAGATGTTAGAAGCCTTAAGTGTACTAGAAATACAAAATTTTAGCGAAATCCGATCAAATTGCTGCTTCTTGAAGCGTAAGATGTCAAATCTGGAGATTGGTTTACATAGGACCTGTATCAAGCATGAACAGATTTTACCTATTTGAAATCCCCAACGACAAAAAGAACTAGTTGTACCAGATTTCTAATTGGACAAAGGAACGGACATGGCGCTCTCAACTTTGCATATCAAAACAAGAGCTCAGGCCAATTTAAGGTCGAGTTAGGCAAAAGGTATAGCAATGCATGGCAAAAAAATTTTATAGAAATACTTTTACTGACGACCAGTTCTAGCCCATGGTGAACATACACATCTTGATGAAATAAAGGGTATAAACAGTTTAGTAAAGAATATAAATTTGTGTATTGATTGAATGTCTTCGACAAATTTCATATAAAGGGTGATTTTTTTGAGGTTAGGATTTTCATGCATTAGTATTTGACAGATCACGTGGGATTTCAGACATGGTGTCAAAGAGAAAGATGCTCAGTATGCTTTGACATTTCATCATGAATAGACTTACTAACGAGCAACGCTTGCAAATCATTGAATTTTATTACCAAAATCAGTGTTCGGTTCGAAATGTGTTCATTCACCGTAACGTTGCGTCCAACAGCATCTTTGAAAAAATACGGTCCAATGATTCCACCAGCGTACAAACCACACCAAACAGTGCATTTTTCGGGATGCATGGGCAGTTCTTGAACGGCTTCTGGTTGGTCTTCACTCCAAATGCGGCAATTTTGCTTATTTACGTAGCCATTCAACCAGAAATGAGCCTCATCGCTGAACAAAATTTGTCAAAATTTGAACACATTTCGAACCGAACACCATGTCTGAAATCCCACGTGATCTGTCAAATACTAATGCATGAAAATCCTAACCTCAAAAAAATCACCCTTTACAAGTATATTTGACGACTTAGAATATGTCGTATATCACACATTTGGGTTTTCTGTTAAATCACCACTTCTGTCACATGAATGCAACACATGTATCAAGGGTGCGACACCAACATGTATACGATGTTAGTTGTTTCCCCATCACATCTCATCCTTTGTTGTTGGATATTATAATACAAAAATGTTGCTCTTTAATTAACCACTTCTTCTTCATGAGTTTGGGTATTTATAGAAAGAAAGAAAGAAACCTGATTATAACCCACTTAAAGTCCTATTTTATTTGAAGCCTTCCATCCCAAAGATGGGCAGACACCCACTTGCACTTCCTTTAGGGCATTCATTTTACTTTTTCACTTTTTAAGTATCCACAGCTTATCCCTAAACAATTTATGTTTAAAGCATCCTTTACAAATAGTTTTAAACTCTTTGGATTTTTTATGAATGAGAGAGAGACTTCCTTTGTTAGCTTAGCTGTTCATTTTTGTTAGGCCATAACTGGATTCCCATGAAAAAAAGGGACAAAAAAAGATAATTTCCACAAAAACCCACATACCCACGCCGAAGCCTTCGTTTTTTTTACAATACAGCCTTTGTTTTGCTGCCTATACGAGTATACCCTCTTGGTTTTTAATGGAATTTTCAATATACTGGTGTACCTATTCTCCACTCCTACATAAATATTTGTTTGCCTTTCCTAGATAAATTTTCGAATATCAAGGGGGACAACAGCCGTTTTGATTTTTGGGTTTGTTTGTATGCCATCATCATTGACAACATGGTTGAAAAAAGGGGCCTTGACTCTTCCCTTAGCTTAAAGTGGCATAACATGAAACCCTCTCAAGTGTTGTTTGGTTTTATTGTAATGGCATGAATCTTCGAACTAGGTCAAATACATGTCCAAATAAAACAGACCAATTTCAATTTAATTCATTTGGTTTGGCTTCTGCCTTTCTTTGTAGGAGTTGTCAATTCACAACTTTTTCCCAGAATTTTCTTTGTATTGAAAGTAATTGCTATTGAATGTCATGTCCTTGCTGTAAGGGGGGTTGGCTTGGCAACTTATGAAATTTTGCCTTAATTGTTCGTTTTGTTGAAATATACAGATTATTATTTTTTCTGAGAATTTGTTTTTTTTCAATTTGCCCTGTCGCATGATGTAAATTGACAAGTAATCTTTGCATTTTGGGCCTGTGGTGTCTTTGGCAATAATACCAATAACACTGTGAGATATATTTTTATAGCATATACCAACTTTAGAATTTAAAGCCTGTAAGGAAAGGCAACAGTTGGGCGGTGCCAACTGCATAATGCCCTACACCTACACTGTAAGTTAAAAGAAGGAGCTATACCTTGTTCTGAAACAATTCAATTTTCTCAAAATCGGACGAAAATATATATGGGAGCTATAACTAAATCTGAACCGATTTCGCCTAAACTTCTGAGATATTAAGGTAGACGTCGAGAAAAGCGTTGAACAAAACTTTGGCAAGATTGGTCAATGATATATATGGCATATATATCAAAATCGGACGAACATATATATGGGCGCTATATTTAAATCTGGGCGGCAGCTATATCTAAATCTGAACCGATTTCTATGAAATTCACCAGTCATGCTAGGAGCCATAAGAAAATCCTTCCTGCCAAATTTCAAGAGAATTGGTTCACAAATGAGCCTTTTATTGCTATATTTCTCAAAATCGGACGAACATATATATGGGAGTTATATCTAAATCAGAACCGATTTCGAGCAAACTTTTTAGATATTGTTGCAGTCATTGAGGAGAGCATTGTACAAAATTTTGGCAAGATTGGTCAACAAATGCGCTTGCAGTGGCTCTAGAAGTGAAAATCGGCCGATATACATATGTGGCAGCTATATCTAAATCTGAACCGATTTCTATGAAATTCATCAGTAATAACAAGAGCCATAGGAAACTCCTTTCTGCCAAGTTTCGAGAGAATCGTTTAACAAATGACGATATTATTGCAATACTTCTCAACATCGGACAAACATATATATGGGAGCTATATCTAAATCTGAACCGATTTCTATGAAATTCACCAGTCATGCTAGGAGTCATAACAAAATCCTTCCTGCCGAATTTCGAGAGAATCGGTTAACAAATGAGTATTTTATTGCAATATTTCTCACAATCGGACGAACATATATATGGGAGCTATATCTAAATCTGAACCGATTTCCACTAAACTCCATAGATATTGTGGCAGTCGTTGAGGAAAGCGTTGTACAATATTTTGGCAAGATTGGTCATTAAACACGCTTGCAGTGGCTCGAGAAGTGAAAATTGAGCGATATACATATACGGCAGCTATATCTAAATCTGAACCGATTTCTATGAAATTCACCAGTCATGATAGGAGTCATAAGAAAATCCTTCCTGCCAAGTTTCAAGAGAATCGGTTAACAAATGAGCACTTCATTGCAATATTTCTCAAAATCGGACGAAAATATATATGGGAGCTATAACTAAATCTGAACCGATTCCGATCACACTGCTTAGTTATTATGATGGTAATCAAGGAAAGCGTTGTACAAAATTTGGGCAAGTTTGGCCAATAAATGCACTTGCAGTGGCTCTAGAAGTAGAAATCGGGTGATATATATATATATGGCAGCTATATCTAAATCTGAACCGATATGGCTTTTATGCAACCCCCAAGGACCTAAATCAATTTAAAGTATCTGTGTAAAATATGAAGCGGCTAGCTTTACGCGTTCGACCGCTATCGTGATTTCGACAGACTGACGGACATAGCTAGATCGACTCAGAACATCGAGACGATCAAGAATATATATGGGGTCTTAGATTAATATTTCGAGGTGTTACAAACAGATCTCCATATTTGATTGCTTGAGTCCTTACATGCCGCAATTTTGTCCAATTTGTCTAACATTTTGCTTGCTGTGTTCTGTTATGACTTTCAACAGCTATGCCAAATACGGTCCAAATCGGTCTATAACCTGATATAGCTCCCATGTAAACCGATATCCCGATATGACTTTTTGAGCCCCTACAAGTCGCAATTTTTGTCCAATTTGTCTAAAATTTTCCTCGCTGTGTTCTGTTATGACTTTCAACAGCTATGCCAAATACGGTCCAAGTCAGTCTATAACCTGATATAGCTCCCATTTAAACCGATTTCCCGATTTGACTTCTTGAGACCCTGGAAGTCGCAATTTTTCTACGACTTGGCTGAAATTTTGCTTGCTGTGTTCTGTTATGACTTCCAACAACTGTACCAAGTACGGTCCAAACCTATCAAAAACATGTTATAGATCCCATATAAACCGATCTCCCGATTAGACTTCTTGAGCCCCAGGAAGCAAGAATTGATGTCCGATTTAGATGAAATTTTGCACATGGGAGCCGCAATTTTTGTCCGATTTGCCTGAAATTTTGCATATGGTGTTCTGTTTTTACTTCCAACAACTGTGCCAGGTATGGTTCAAATTAGTCTATAGCCTAATAAAGCTTCCATATAAACAGATCTCCCGATTTGAACTCTTGAGCCCTTAAAAGCCTCAATTTTTGTCCGATTTGCCTTCTGTGTTCTGTTATGACTTTCAACAACTGTACCAAGTATGGTTCAAATTGGTCAAGAACCTGGTATAGCTCCCATATAAACCGATCTCCCGATTTGACTTCTAGAGACCCTGGAAATCGCAATTTTCCTCCGATTTGGCTGAAATTTTGCATGTGGTGTTCTGTAATGACTTCCAACAATTGTGCCAAATACGGTCCAAATCGGTATATATCTTGATATAGCTCCCATATAAACCGATCTCCCGATATGACTTCTTGAGCCCTTAAAAACCGCAATTTTAATCCGATTTGGCTGAAAATTTGAATGTTGTTAGATGTCTTTCGACTTCTAACAACTGTGTCGAGTACGGTCTAAATTGGTCAAGAACAATATATAGCTCCCATATAAACCGATCTCCCGATTTGAACTCTTGAGCCCTTAAAGGCCTAAATTTTTGTCCGATTTGTCTAAAATTTTGCATATAGTGTTCTGTTATTACTTCTAACACCAGTGCTAAGTATGGTCCAAATCGGTCGATAGCCAGATATAGCTCCCATACTTTAGCAGAATCCATGGTGGTGGGTTCCCAGGATTCGTCTCTAGTCCGAAAAACATGCCCATACCAAGTTTTAAGACGATTGGATGATTTTTGCGACCTGTAACTTGTACCCAAATTAACATGGACAGACGGGCATAGCTAAATCATATCAGATGGGGCTTCTGAGTCGATCGGGTATCAATGGGTCTATCTCTCCTCCAAACAACTGCACTAAGTTATAATACCCTGTACCACAGTAGTGGTGTAGGGTATAAAACAGTTTGCTGACACCTAAAAACTCTGGTTCCACTTCCTACCTCCTCGACCTAATCCTTTATGTATGTCTTCCAACTATTTGACACATTTTCCTTAGAGAATAGTTGAAGTTTTTCCAGACCAAGGAAAATAATTAAAAGAACATTCAGTACTCTACTCTACGAGCCACTTTTGTTCTTTCTTTTAAACCTCTATCGAATTGCAAAAAACTCCAGACTAAAAGCCAAAGCACCATAAATTCCTCAAAGAAAAAGAAAACCAATTTTTCTTTTTAGTTTCCAATGAATTCGCAAAAAAAAACCCCGAACAAGAATTTTTAACCCACTTTGTTGCTGCACTTCGCCTATGCGATTTCTTGTTGCAAACTTTTAATTACTCAAAGCTAAAGCATTCTTAATCATTTTTCTGTAAACAAAAAAAAAAAACCTTTTTTGCCCAAGTCGGTTGACTCCCACTGATCCGCCCAACAAGCAGCCAACCGCATACAGTTTTATTACTCCTAAAACAAAGTTTTGGCCTAATTTTAGTGCACAGCACCCCCACACCAGCCAACAGCAGCGGATAAAACTGGTGCTATTGTTAAGACCTCTTCATATTGTTTTTTTTTTTAGTTTTTAAATTTTCATTTACGTGACCAGGTCATTAAAGGAGTCAAATGAATGAAGGGGTAAGAGTTTGGGCAAGTGGAAAAGGAAATATGATATGAAACAATAGGAAAAGAACGCCTTCAAATGACAAGTCGTGGTGGCAAGAGTGGTTCTTCAAATGCACACTTATGAACATTCTTCGGTCTACTGTATCCAGGCCTTTTAAAACTCCAGTAGGACATTTTACAGTTCATATTTCTTCAAAAGATTCATAAATGAAATCAATATGTGATTTGAGAGTCAATCAAGGGTGGAGGGGGGGGGGGGGGGGGGGGGAGCGGACCCTCCCCCTTGCCTCAGTATACAAAAACGTCAGATCGCGGAGATCACTGCAATTATATATTATCAAAATGTTGTTTGCAATCTTATGGCAACTCGTAGATACGATTTTGTTAAAAAATATGGGGTCAAGCAAGCTGGGGAGCGCCCTACCCTTTTACCCTTTTAAACGGGCATGTTTACCGATTGGAACAATATGGGTATCAAATGAGAGGTATTTATGAGTAGAGAACGAATCTGATGTAAAAAATTGACCTTAAAAAGGCTAGGGGTCACCAACCCCCCCAAACAGAACCCAAACAGTTGCACGATCGGGACAAAATAGGACTCCAATGAAAGGTCTTTGAAAGTAGTGTACTAACCTGATATTTATATTAGGAACCAAGTATCGGGGGCCATCCAGTAAGCCCCAACTTGGAACTGTACCCCAACATGAACCTCAAACACACATTATGGTCCATGTACCTGAGGGCTGCCCATATGGGTGGACTGGAGGTCGCCCAACCCTCAAACGGTATATGTAGGCCGAACCCAACAACATAGGACTCCAATAAAAGGACTTGGGGAGTACAGTACAAATCTTGCACCCTTGCTAAGGTAAAATTCAACATATGTAAAGAACATAATAACCAGCTACAAGTAAAAACGTGCTAGGTTAGGATAGACCGACCTTGGATAGCCAACACTGTAATGCTTCAAATGTGCACATATGGACTTAATTATACCCTACACCACCACTGTGGTACAGGGTATTATGGATTTGTGCATTTGTTTGCAACACTTAGAAGGAGAAGAGCTAGACCCATCGATAAGTATGCGGATCGGCTTAGAATCACTTCCCGATTCGATATAGCTATGTCCGTCTGTCTGTCTGTCCACGTATTCTTGTAATCAAGGCACAGGTCGCATTTGTTGTCCGATTTTCACAAAATTTTGCATAAGTCTCTTTTTTGGTCCAAAGACGAACGCTATTAATTAAAAAAAAATCGGTCCAGATTTAGATATAGCTTCCATATATATATTTAATCCGATGTGACCTTTTAAAGCTGTAGAAGCCACAATTTTGATCCGATCCTTACAAAATTTGGTACAAGGTGTTTTTTTTTTTTTGATCTATTATGGCTGTAGAAGGCACAATTGTGAACCGATCTTTACCAAATGTGGCACGAAGTGCTTTTTGTGGCGTCCCAATATGTGCAAAATTTCATTAAAATCGGTTCAGATTTAGATATAGCTCCCATATATATCTTTCATCCGATATGCCCTTTTGAAGCTGTAGGAGCCACAATTTCGGTCTGATCTTTACCAAATTCAACATGAGATGTTTCGTGTGACGTCCTAATACATGTGCGAAATTTCATCTAAATCGGTTAAGATTTAGATATAGCTCCCATATATATTTCCATCCGATTTGACCTATTATGGCTGTAGAAGGCACAATTTTGAATCGATCTTTACCAAATTTGGCACGAATTGCTTTTTGTGGCGTCCCAATATGTGTGAAAAATTTCATCTGAATCGGGTCAGATTTATATATAGCTCCCATATATATCTTCCATCCGATTTGACCTATTATGGCTGTAGAAGGCACAATTTTGAACCGATCTTTACCAAATTTAGCACGAAGAGCTTTTTGTGGCGTCCCAATATGTGTGCAAAATTTCATTGAAATCGGTTCAGATTTAGATATAGCTCCCATATATATCTTTCATCCGATATGCCATTTTGAAGCTGTAGGAGCCACAATTTCGGTCCGATCTTTACCACATTCAACGTGAGATGTTTCGTGTGATGTCATTAAAACATGTGCGAAATTTCATCTAAATCGGTTCAGGTTTAGATATAGCTCCCATATATAACTATCATCCGATATGACCTATTAATGCTGTAGAAGGAACTATTTTGATCCGATCTTTACCAAATTTGGCACGAAGTGCTTTTTTTTGACGTCCTAATATGCATGCGAAATTTCATCTAAATCGGTTCAGGTTTAGATATAGCTCCCATATATATCTTTCATCCGATATGCCCTTTTGAAGCTGTAGGAGCCACAATTTCGGTCCGATCTTTACCAAATTTAGTATGAGATGTTTCGTGTGACGTCATTAATACATGTGCGAAATTTCATCTAAATCGGTTCAGGTTTAGATATAGCTCCCATATATAACTTTCATCCGATTTGACCTATTAAGGCTGTAGAAGGCACTATTTTGATCCGATCTTTACCACATTCAACGTGAGATGTTTCATGTGACGTCATTAATATATATGCGAAATTTCATCTAAATCGGTTCAAGTTTAGATATAGCTCCCATATATATCTTTCATCCGATATGCCCTTTTGAAGCTGTGGGAGCCACAATTTCGGTCCGATCTTTACCAAATTCAACGTGAGATGTTTCGTGTGACGTCCTAATACATGTGCGAAATTTCATCTAAATCGGTTCAGGTTTAGATATAGCTCCCATATATAACTTTCATCCGATATGACCTATTAAGGCTGTAGAAGGCACTATTTTGATCCGATCTTTACCAAATTTGGCACGAAGTGCTTTTTGTGACGTCCTAATATGCATGTGAAATTTCATCTAATTCGGTTCAGGTTTAGATATAGCTCCCATATATAACTTTCATCCGATTTGACCTATTAAGGCTGTAGAAGGCACTATTTTGATCCGATCTTTACCAAATTTGGCACGAAGTGCATTTTGTGACCACCCAATATGTGTGCAAAATTTCATCAGAATCGGGTCAGATTTATATATATATATCTTTCATCCGATTTGACCTATTATGGCTGTAGAAGGCACAATTTTGAACCGATCTTTACCAAATTTGGCACGAATTGCTTTTTGTGGCGTCCCAATATATGTGTGCAAAATTTCATATGGTATTTTAAGGCTGTAGAAATTTTTTAAAAATTTCGAAATTTGTGGAAATTTTTTTAAATTTTGGAAAAAATTTCAATTTTTTTTAAAATATACCGAATTATTGTCAAACGTTCAAAATTATGTCCAAAATTGGAGATTTGGAGAAAAATCGAAATTGCATCAAAAAAGAAAGTTCGAAAGTTTCTGATAAAGGCGAAAAATCAAAAGTATTTGAAATTTTGTCAAAAATTCGAAATTGTGTCAAAAAAATTCGAAATTTTGTCCAAAATTCGAAGGTGTGAAAAGTCCAAACATTCGAAATTGTCGAAATGTTTTGTCAAAAATTCGAAATTGTCAAAATGGCAAAAATCCGAAATGGCAAAAATTCTTAATGTCAAAAATTCGAAATTGGCAAAAATTTGAAATTTCAGGAATTCGAAACTTGGGCAAATTTGGTATCTTGTGAACAAATCGAGATTTTGTGAAAAAATCGAAGAATTGTCATATAATCGAGATTTCGTAAAACTTTTGGAATCTTGTTAAAAACTCGAATATTTGTCAAAATTGGAATCTTTGTCAATATTGGAATTTTTGTCAATATTGGAAATTTTTTTCAAAATTGGATATTTTTTCAAAATTTTGTAATTTTGTCGAAAACTCGAAATTTTTTTTTTTGAAAAATTCTAACATTTGATAATAATTCAAAAAATTGATATATGTAAAGGGTGATTTTTTTGAGGTTAGGATTTTCATGCATTAGTATTTGACAGATCACGTGGGATTTTAGACATGGTGTCAAAGAGAAAGATGCTCAGTATGCTTTGACATTTCATCATGAATAGACTTACTAACGAGCAACGCTTGCAAATCATTGAATTTTATTACCAAAATCAGTGTTCGGTTCGAAATGTGTTCAAATTTTGATAAATTTTGTTCAGCGATGAGGCTCATTTCTGGTTGAATGGCTACGTAAATAAGCAAAATTGCAGCATTTGGAGTGAAGAGCAACAAGAAGCCGTTCAAGAACTGCCCATGCATCCCGAAAAATGCACTGTTTGGTGTGGTTTGTACGCTGGTGGAATCATTGGGCCGTATTTTTTCAAAGATGCTGTTGGACGCAACGTTACGGTGAATGAACACATTTCGAACCAAACACTGATTTTGGTAATAAAATTCAATGATTTGCAAGCGTTGCTCGTTAGTAAGTCTATTCATGATGAAATGACAAAGCATACTGAGCATCTTTCTCTTTGACACCATGTCTGAAATCCCACGTGATCTGTCAAATACTAATGCATGAAAATCCTAACCTCAAAAAAATCACCCTTTACAAGTAAAATATATCTAAAAATTTTTAAAAAATGTTTTAAATTCGAAATTTTTATAAATCTTTCAAAATTCGTAACAGTATAGTCTAGAAACTATGAAAATTAAATTTAAATTTCTCTAGAGAATGTGATACTTATCTTTAATAGATCTAATAACAGCAAATTTTATTCCTTCACACTTACCTGAAAAATAAAAATGGGGAGATTATGTTAAAAATGTTTTACTTGTTTGTATTATTTTTTGTATAATTATGACAGATCTTAAAAATGCAACAAAAATCGTTTTCTACACTCCAAATGCGAACGATACACTCTTAAGAAATCTGTTGCATTCTAACACATGAATGCAACAGATTTATTAAAAAAAAAGGGTTGATATACAAATTATATACATTATTAAACGGCCAAGGGGTTTCTAAAGTCGATTTTGGGCATATTTGTACACATTTGTTCATATTACGGCCAATCGAGACATTTTTTCCCAGAGAAGCGACGAATATATATAAAAATTAATTTTCCCCTCAAGAAAAATCACGAAAATGAGGAATTAATTTTCAATAAAAGAAGAAGAAGCATAAACACAGCAAATTGTTGTTGTTTTTTTTCTAAAGAATTTGTTATGGGTGTGCATGCAAAGCCATAGGTGGAAGTATTAGTGGTGAGAGTAAGAGCAACAAATGGCGAGAGAAAAAGAGTGTCACTATTTAGGTGAGGGTCTTGTGGGGATGTAATGTGCGTGGCTCTACTCAGCATGTTAGTCAGCCAATTTCTAAGAGAAACAATAGTGCAAGATAAAGAGTATCACTTTTATAGTAGGTGAGGGTGCTGTGGGGGTGTGATGTGCGTGGCTCTACTATACATGTTGGACTTAAAACTCGACTTTGTGTGGCGTTTGCAATTTTGACGTACTTGGCACAGTTGTTGAGAGTCATAACATACAATTTCAGCCAAATCGAATAAAAATCGCGGCTAGTAAGGGCTCAAGAAGTCAACTCGGGTGATCGGTTTATATGGGAGCTATATCATGTTCTTGACCGATTAGAACCGTACTTGACACAGTTGTTGGGAGTCATAACATAACACCATGTATAAAATTTCAGCCAAATCGGATGAATATCAAGTTACACACAGATTTAAACCGTACTTGGCACAGTTGTTGGAAGTCAAATTATCGCAAATGGGACAAAAATTGCGGCATGTAAGGGCTCAAGAAGTCAAATCCGTAGATCGGTTTATATGGGAGCTATATCAGGTTATAGACCGATTCGGACCTTACTTGGCGCAGTTGTTGGAAGTCATAACAGATCACTATGTGCAAATTTTCAGTCAAATCAGACAAAAATTGCGGCTTCCAGGGGCTCAAGAAGTCAAATCGGAAGATTGGTTTATATGGGAGCTATATCAGGTTATAGACCGATTCGGATCTTACTTGGCACAGTTGTTGGAAGTCATAACAGATCACTATGTGCAAATTTTCAGTCAAATCAGACAAAAATTGCGGCTTCCAGGGGCTCAAGAAGTCAAATCGGGAGATCGGTGTATATGGGAGCTATATCAGGTTCTGGACCCATTTAAAACCTTCTTGACACAGTTGTTAAAAGGCACAACAAAACACTACATGCAAAATTTCAGCCAAGTCGGGTGAAAATTGAGGATTCCAGGGGCTCAAAAAGTCAAATCGGAAGATCGGTTTATATGGGGGCTATATCAGGTTCTTGACTGATTTGGACCGTACTTAGAACAGTTGTTGGAAGTCATAACAGAACACTATGTGCAAAATTTCAGCCAAATCGGATTAAAATTGCGGCTTCCAGGGGCTCAAGAAGTCAAATCGGTAGATCGGTTTATATGGGAGCTATATCTAAATCTGAACCGATAAGTATTAAGTATCTGTCGATCCAGCCATGTCCGTTCGTCTGTCTGTGGAAACCAAGCTAACTTTCGAAGGAGTAAGCTAGACGCATGGAATTTTGCACAAATACTTTTTATTGGTGTAGGTTGGATGGGATTGTAAATGGGCCAAATCGGTTCATGTTTTGATATAGCTGCAATATAAACCGATTTTGGGTCTTGACTTATTGAGCCTTTGGGGGGCGCAATTCTCTTCCAATTTGACTGAAATTTTGCATGTGGTATTGTGGTACCACATTAAACAACTGCGTTAAGTATGGTTCAAATCGGTTCATAACCTGGTATACCTGAGCCGCTAGAGGGCGCTTCTAGAGCCGCTAGAGGGCGCTTCTTGAGCCTGTAGGGGGCGAAATTCTCTTCCAATTTGACTGACATTTTGCATGTGGTATTCTGGTACCACTTCCAACAACTGTGCTAAGTATGGTTGAAATCGGTATATAGCCTGATATAGCTGCCAGATAAACCGATTTTGGGTCTTGACTTATTGAGCCTATAGGGGGCGCAATTCTCTTCCAATTTGACTGAAATTTTGTACGTCGTGTTTTGGCACCACATTCAACAACTGCCTTAAGTATGGTTCAAGTCGGTTTATAACCTGGTATACCTGAGCCGCTAGAGGGCGCTTCTTGAGCCGCTAGAGGGCGCAATTCTCATCCGATTTGGCCGAAATTTTCCATGTGGTATTCTGGTACCACTTCCAACAACTGTGCCGAGCATGGTTGAAATCGGTTTATAGCCTGATATAGCTGCCATATAAACCGATTTTGGGTCTTGACTTATTGAGCCTGTAGGGGGCGCAATTCTCTTCCAATTTGACTGAAATTTTGTACGTGGTGTTTTGGCACCACATTCAACAACTGCGTTAAGTATGGTTCAAATCGATTCATAACGTGGTATACCTGAGCCGCTAGAGGGCGCTTCTTGAGCCGCTAGAGGGCGCAATTCTCATCCGATTTGGCGGAAATTTTGCATGTGGTATTGGTGTACCACTTCCAACATCTGTGCTAAGCATGGTTGAAATCGGTTTATAGCCTGATATAGCTGCCATATAAACCGATTTTGGGTCTTGACTTATTGAGCCTGTAGGGGGCGCAATTCTCTTCTAATTTGAGTGAAATTCACATTCAACAACTGCGTTAAGTATGGTTCAAATTGGTTCATAACCTGGTATACCTGAGCCGCTAGAGGGCGCTGCTTGAGCCGCTAGAGGGCGCTTCTTGAGCCGCTAGATGGCGCAATTCTTAACCGATTTGGCTGAAATTTTGCATGAGATGTTTCGTTATGCTTTTCCAATAGCTGTGCTGAGTATGGCACAAATTGGTACATAACCTGATATAGCTGCCATATAAACCGATCTGGGATCTAGAATTCTTTAGCCTGTAGAGGGCGCAATTCCCATCAGATTTGGCAGAAATTTTATACCACGGCTTCTGCCATGACCTTCAACATGCGTGTCCAATATGGTCTAAATCGATCTATTGCTTCATACAGCTCCCATATAAACCGATCTTGAGCCCCTACAAGGCGCAATTCTATTCCAAATGGACTAAACTATTACACAATGACTTATACATGGTTCAGCATTCAATTCATTTATGCTCCGAATCGAACTATAAGCTGTTCGATTTAGCCATGTCCGTCTGTGAGTCAATGTACTCTTGTAATCAAGAAACAGGTCGTATTTATCGTTCAATCGTCACGAAATTTTGTACATGTCACTTTTTTGGCTCACGGACGGACGCCATTGATTTTGATAAAAACCGGTTCTGATTCGGATATAGCTTAATTTCCACTTAAATGGCCGTAGTAACTGCAATTTTCAACCGATCTGCTTAAATTTTGGCGTGGATAGTTTTGCTACTGATCTTGACATATCTGCAAGATTTCATCAAAATCGGTTCTGATTCGGATATAGCTCCCATATATATGTATCGCCCGATTTCCACTTAGATGGCCGTAGTAACTGCAGTTTTCAACCAATCTGCACAAAATTTGGCATGCATAGTTTTGCTACTGATCTTAACCTAATTGCAAGATTTCATCAAAATCGGTTCAGATTTGGATATAGCTCCCATTTATATGTATCGCCCGATTTGCACTTTAATGGCCTTTTTTCAATCGTTTTTCAAACGATCTGTTCGAAAAAAATCGGTTCAGATTTATATATAGCTCTCATATACATATATCTATTGCCCGAATTTTTTATAGTAGGGAAGGTGTGGGGTATTATACAGTCGGCTCCACCCGACTTTTTTCTTTCCTTTGGGGTTTCGTTTGAAATTTGTTTATTTTTTCCAAGCTGTTACAGCAAATAAGCCAAAAACCTTCGCATAGAAAACTTAATTAATTTTTCACACAAAACATAAAGTCCTGATAATCCCTAAAACATTGCTTAATACATTCAAATGTCTGTAGTCAAAGGTTAGTGACAGCGCTTCTGTTTTCGACGACTTTTCTTTGCTGCTCTAGCCTGTCTATTGCAAATTGTTGCGGTTGGCCCAACAATGTACGTTACGACCATTTTTGTTAGCAACATCCTGTTTTGACCTCAAAAAGACAGGCGTATGATGCCAAAAGCCACAGCTGTGAACAAAACGGCTCCTGCGACCACCAAAACAGACAACTGCAGAGCATCTCCAGCCATCATACACACCAGCCAAGCCATGAACCGACCAGCTAGCTGTAGGACCCAAAGCAGTGTTGGAAAAATTAACACCTTCTCATTTAAGGCTCACCATCACCTGGGCAGAAAGAAAAAAAAAACACGAAGGGCGTCAACCAAGAAAGAGGCCAAATCTGAATGTGTTGCTGGTGGCAGCCCAAAAAACACCAACAAAAAAAACGTAGCAATTTCATTGCATGGGCCAAGTGAAAAAGCTAATCAGTTGCAAAGTAACATGCCAGCAATGTAGGTGGGCTCAATGTTATTTTTCTCCCTCAAGTGTTGATAGGTTGGCAGCAGGACATTTAGTAGGATTATAAACGGCCAGCGGCAGCGGAATGTGTGAGTACAAGCCACAAGAAAAAAAAAACGTTGAGCAATGGAAGTTTAATTAAAAGTTCAATGCAATTAAAGTAACATGCTGCGAATGAATGAAAGCCTTGTCGGAAGTGTAGTGGATGCCATGGAAAAAGGTGAAGGTTCTTGCAGCTTGCTGTCGATGCAATAAAAATGAGCTGTTATATGCATATGGTGACTCTTGGAGCTAAAGGTCGAGGAGAAAAATAAAACTCTTTGATAAGGTAAAAAAAAGGTAATTAACAGTAATATGGCAGAAACAAAATACTGGACCAAAGAAGTTGTTCAATGCACTTTTGAAGGAACATTGCAAATGCAAATCTACCCATGAACATTCCTTAAAGGAACACAGGCAAACTTTTCACATAACAATGAGTGCAGTCCGATTCAAGTTTAAGCTCAATCATAAGAGGCCTCCTTTTTATAGTCGAGTCGGTGTACCACAGTGTGACACCACTTTGGGGTTAAGTTGTTACATGGCATAGTAACTCAAATATGTCGCCAGCATTATGAGAGGATAACCAACGCTGAACATTTTTTTTTTCATTTTGACGCCAGTATTCAAAAAGTCACAGTTTGGTGCGGTTTATGGGCTGGTGCGATCATTGGACCGTACTTCTTCTAAGATGATGCGAATCGTAGCTTAGCTGTGAATGGTGAACACTATCGTGAGATGATATCCAACTTTTTTTTCGGCCAAAATGCAAGAGCTTGACTTGCATGAGATATAATGTGTGGCATGTGTCACGGTGCCACATGCCACACAGCACGCTTAACAATGAATTAATTGAGAGGCGAGTTCGGCGAATATTTCATTTCACGTTTGGGACCGATCAATTGGCCGCCTAGATCGTGCGATTTAACGCCTTCAGACTAATTTTGGTGGGGCTAAGTTGAAGCTCATGTCTATACAGACAAGCCCGCTTCAATTGACGGAATGGGAGACAACATTGAAGCATTTATTCGTGAGATACCGGCCGAAATGTTGGAAAGAGTATGCATGAAGTTTTCTGTTATGATTTCCATCAACTCTTTTTAGTACGGTCCAAATCGGTCTATAATCTGATATAGCTCCCATATGAACCATTCTCCCGATTTGAATTCTTGAGTCCTTACAAGCCGCATTTTTTGTCCGATTTGACTGAAATTTTGCATGTAGTGTTCTGTTATGACTTCCAACAACTGTGCTAAGAGCGATCCAAATGGGTCTATAGCCTGATATAGCTCGCATATAAACCTATTTCCCGGTTTGACTTCTTGAGCCCTTAGAAGCCGCAATTTTTGTCCGATTTGGCTGAAATTTCACATGTAGTGCTCTGTTATGACTTCCTACAACTCGGCTTAGTGCGGTCCAAATCGGTCTATAACCTGATATAGCTCTCATATAAACCAATTTCCCGGTTTGACTTCTTGAGCCTTTATAAGCCACAATTTTTGTCCGATTTGGCTGAAATTTTGCTTGTCGTGTTCTGTTATGACTTTTATTAACTGTGTCAAGTACGGTCCAAATCGGTCAATAAAACCTGATATAGCTTCCATATAAACCGATCTCCCGATTTGACGTCTTGACTCCTTACAAACCGCAATTTTTGTCCGATTTGTCTAAAATTTCGCATGTAGTGATCTGTTCTGACTTCCAACAACTCTGCTTAGTACGGTCCAAATCGGTCTATAACCTGATACAGCTTTCATACAAACCGATCTCCCGATTTGACTTCTGGAGCCCTCACAAGCCGCAATTTGTATCCCTAATCGGTCTTTAACCTGATATAACATCCATATAAGCCGATCTCCCGATTTGAATTCTTGAGCCCTTACAAACCGCAATTTTTGTCCGATTTGGCTGAAATTTCACATGTAGTGGTCTGTTATGATTTGCAATAACTGTGCAAATAAGTATATAACCTGATATAGCTCCTATGTAAACCGATCTCCCGGTTTGACTTCTTGAGTCTAACTTCAAGGGGCGTACGTTGGTATGTTGTCCTTATATCGTATTTATTGCGAAAACGCTTCTATGATATAAATACCGATTAAATACGCTCGACAACCCTGTCCGCTAGCTGTTCCTTTCCCAATGCATGTGTTTGTGTACTAACAGATTTTTTGTCTACACAATTACACTACTCCCATGGCATACACATGATTCTGTGCACCTTTTGGAAGCTGTAATGATGGCTTCGAACGCTAGACAAAGGCAACGGCTCTCGCTGTTGTTCTGTGTTAAATTATTTAAAAAATAATTTATTCTTTTTTCTCTTACTTTATTTCATTTCATTTCATTCCATGCAATTTCATTTCATTTCATTCCATTCCATCCCATTTCACTCCATTTTATTCCATTCCACTCCATTTTATTCCATTTCATTTCTTTCATTTCATTTCATTACATTTTGTTTCATTTCATTTCAATTTGTTTCATTTCATTTCAATTTGTTTCATTTCATTTCAATTTGTTTCATTCCATTCATTTCATTTCATTCCATTCATTTCATTTCATTCATTTCATTCATTTCATTCATTTCATTCATTTCATTCATTTCATTCATTTCATTCATTTCATTCATTTCATTCATTTCATTCATTTCATTCATTTCATTCATTTCATTCATTTCATTTCATTTCATTCATTTCATTCATTTCATTCATTTCATTCATTTCATTCATTTCATTCATTTCATTCATTTCATTCATTTCATTCATTTCATTCATTTCATTCATTTCATTCATTTCATTCATTTCATTCATTTCATTCATTTTATTTCATTTCATTCATTTCATTCATTTCATTTCATTTCATTTCATTCATTTCATTTCATTTCATTCATTTCATTCATTTCATTCATTTCATTCATTTCATTCATTTCATTCATTTCATTCATTTCATTCATTTCATTCATTTCATTCATTTCATTCATTTCATTTCATTCATTTCATTTCATTCATTTCATTTCATTCATTTCATTCATTTCATTCATTTCATTCATTTCATTCATTTCATTCATTTCATTCATTTCATTCATTTCATTCATTTCATTCATTTCATTCATTTCATTCATTTTATTCATTTCATTCATTTCATTCATTTCATTCATTTCATTCATTTCATTCATTTCATTCATTTCATTCATTTCATTCATTTCATTCATTTCATTCATTTCATTCATTTCATTCATTTCATTCATTTCATTCATTTCAATCATTTCATTCATTTCATTCATTTCATTCATTTCATTCATTTCATTCATTTCATTCATTTCATTCATTTCATTCATTTCATTCATTTCATTCATTTCATTCATTTCATTCATTTCATTCATTTCATTCATTTCATTCATTTCATTCACTTCATTCATTTCATTCATTTCATTCATTTCATTCATTTCATTCATTTCATTCATTTCATTAATTTCATTAATTTCATTCATTTCATTCATTTCATTCATTTCATTAATTTCATTAATTTCATTCATTTCATTCATTTCATTCATTTCATTCATTTCATTCATTTCATTCATTTCATTCATTTCATTCATATCATTCATATCATTCATTTCATTCATTTCATTCATTTCATTCATTTCATTCATTTCATTCATTTCATTCATTTCATTCATTTCATTCATTTCATTCATTTCATTCATTTCATTCGTTTCATTCATTTCATTCACATCATTCATTTCATTCATATCATTCATTTCATTCACTTCATTCATTTCATTCACTTCATTCATTTCATTCATATCATTCATATCATTCATTTCATTCATTTCATTCTACTTCATTTTATTATAATTTATTTTAATTCATTTTATTTTATTTCATTTCATTTCATTTTATTTCGTATCATTTCATTCCACATTTCATTTCATTTTACCTTATATTATTTTATTTTATTTTATTTTATTTTATTCTATTTTATTTTATTTTATTTTATTTTATTTTATTCTATTTTATTTTATTTTATTTTATTTTATTTTTTTTTTATTTTATTTTATTTTATTTTATTTTATTAATTTTTATTCCAATCCAACTCCCTTATTGTTGTTATTGTTCAATTCTCCTAAGAATAAACACTTCAAAACAAATGTGCCCTGTCCCTAGTAAGAGGGAGAGAGAGGGAGATAGAGAATAACTGCAAGTTATTATTGTCTAGCAGCATACTCTTTTGAGTATCTTAAACACCTGTGCTAAAATCTCCTACTCTTTTGTTCTCATAGCTAATGGTTCTCCTCACTACCGTTATCATAATGTTATGCTGCTTTGTTTCGACAACAATGTATGTACCTTGTCTGTGTGTGCGTGTGTGGGTGGGTGCTACTTTCAAGTGTTTGTTTTTATGACTATGAGTGTTGCAGTAACTGAGGCGGCCCAAGTAGATGATGTACATAGCTGAAGCGAAGTAGTATTTGCAGGTGCCTATCGCATTTCATAATGTCCTCTTGAAGAGAGTTGAGTATAATACTACATAGCTTACTTACACTTACACTTCTACTAGTATTTCTTTCTTCTTTGATGCTTTGAGCTTAATGCATACCCAGTGAACAACAGCACCGTAGAATTAGAGGAGTTGTAGTAAACTATCCATAACGACATAGGATACGATAAAATCCTCCATATCTGCATAATATATAGACGCGCAGAGATATTGGAGCTCAAAATACACTACTTCTAAGAAATTAACATATATACAGGGGAAGTTAATTACATGTGCACTTCCCGGGGCTGCGGAGTTTTTTGAATATCGATAAGTCGAGGTTTTGAGGCTAGAGTCGAAGTCAGAGTCTGACTTTTGGGCCGAATTCGGAGTTCTGTTCCAAGTTGAGCATGCATCCGAACCACACTCTGACAGCAGCCTTATGCTTCGACTTATCCCGACCTCGGGCAAAAGTCGGGGGTCAGACCCCACGGCCAGGCACTCCCGTTTGATCTTAAGGCTGCATTGTTCTTCTCCTAAAGAATGGGCAAGAAATGGATTTTTAACCTAAGATTTGACATCCATATCCTTTGGGATATTTTTGCCTTAAAATCTTAACAAAACCTTATTATTTCGTTTGCTGGGTTGTTTCATCTACTTAAGAAGCTACTTGCAAGCATATTTGTGAGAAAATTTCTTCAACAGTAACAGTTGGTAGTAGTTGTGTGAGTAGTGATGTCGTAGACTCTTACATCAATTCTTGGTACAAGTAGAGTTGTTAGAATGCTTAAGATTGTTATTACCTTTCATACGATTTAAATGTGTACAAAGAAGCGAGGCATTGTTAGCATGCTAGAAGAAATTATACCTTGGAGTAGTAGGAATATGAACTAAGGAATCTTGATGTTGGCAAAAGGAATAACATTAAAGATATGGAACAGTTATGAAATAAACCCCTACAAGAAGTGTGGAAGAAAAGGCTCAAACATTCTTTAAATCAGGAAATGAGTTAAACAAGAAGGGTATGTCCATTCTTATTAGGGCGATTCGAAATTTGTATTTACTTGTTTCATAGTTTCAAAATTAACTTATAGATTTCAAATCAACAAAATTGCAAGTAAGGATGAGAATATTCAGTCATCATTAAAACTACATGAAATGTTTCATACAACTCTGTTGTTTGAGTTTTCATATAACTGGGACAATTCTATAAAGGAAATCTGTCAAATAAACCTATTTTAAAGCTGCCTTCAGTTTTGTGAATATGGGCACAAGTTATTATGTTCATAGCAGCATGTACATAAGTATGCAAGTTACACAAGTATATTATGGCCACAATTCAAGTACATTTCAATAAATAGGTATACAATTATGCCCTTATAAGGAGTAAGTTATGACCAAGTGCAATTAACATAAATGAACATTCTCTAAAACTCAAGTACTTTGAGGATTCCCAAAAGTTTATGATACCCTCTTGTAGACCAAGAAAGTCATTAACCAGTTTAATATTTGTCTTAGTTGTTATTACACATACATTGCTTATTGGTATTAATTATGAAATATGTGCTCCAAGTTTAACTTTATTTAAATTAAACCAATGACAGTCATGTGGAACAAACAAATTTTGTACAATACAAACAAAATAAGTACAGCTTTGAATTTACAATACAACGGCATTAAATTAATGGTGGGAAAGGTTATAACATATTTATTGGAGGGTCTACTCATAACGAAATCTTATTATTCAGTTTCGGATGTACAACTTTTTCGGATGAAAGTTTTTGGACTACAAGTTGCTACATACATTAAGTAAATTTACAAAGATAGGCATGAAGATAGCAATGAGATCGAATTTCGCAAAAATTTTCTAAAACATTTCCCTAAGCAACAGAAGAAAACTTCTTCTTCATATAAACAATCCAAGGCGACAATACAAAAAAGTAACAGATGTTGCAAAATCATCGTGTCAATAATAAACACATGTCGCCGAAAATATTGACAACATGCGGTGTAGGTTATCGTAAACCAACCGGTGTCAACTTTAAAATATATTCATAACTTTTTTAAAAACTCCTACTGATGAGTTTGGGTGGTACCAAACGAAATCGTGTTTTAGGAAATCAGTCAAATGCTATTAGAAAGCAAAAAACACATTTTCTGTCTACTTTTAAAGAAAAAGGGTTTTTTATTGTTTTATTTGTTATAGAAACAGATAATCCATTGGTCTGCAGCCGGACAACATTCGATTGTATGGATTCAGCCATGCACAATAAAATGGATCAATTTGTAAGGGCTAAAAATCACACACTAAGCGGTTTAATCTACGAAAAATTTTACGAAGTATTGCTAAAAAAAAAAAAATAAATGCTCAGGAAAGGCTGAGGGAAATCTTAGACTAAATGGCGACGTTATCAAATCATAATGGGATCTTCTGGAAACGCATTCTCCAAAGAGAAATCTGGCGGCGAGTGGTTTCAAGATCATGTTAGGATTCAGAGGCGGGTTTACTGTAAACATATCGCCGAAACTACTGAGAACATGAACGCTTATACATGCAAAAATCTGTGTCATATCGATAACCAAAATCGAAATCAAAAAAAAACTTCACCCTTAAAAGTAGGAATTTATGTGGACAGTATGCCAGCACTTAAGGGAAAGTACACTGGGAAAGGGCTAGCCAACCCTTGAGAAAGAGTAATACAACAACCCCTTCTACTTAAAGAAGGTAATAAAATTACCTTCCCATAAAGAAACCCCTTCTCCTTAGAAAAAACACTAAAACTACCCTTTCCCCTGTGAAAAAAAGTTCTAAAATTACCCTTTCCCCTGAGAAAGGCTACTCAAATTACCCTTTCCCCTGAGAAAAGCCTCTTAAAATGCCCTTTCCCCTAAGAAAGGGTACTAAAACTACCCGTTATCCTGAGAAAGGGTACTAAAACTACCCTTTCCCCTGAGAAAGGGTACTAAGAATACCCCTTTCCCCTGAGAAAGGCTACTAAAACTACACTTTCCCCTGAGAAATGGTACTAAGACTACCCTTTCCCACGAGAAAGGGAACTAAAACTAACCTTTCCCCTGAGAAGGGGTACTAAAATTACCCTTTCCCCTGAGAAAGGGAACTAAAACTAACCTTTCCCCTGAGAAAGGGTACTAAAATTACCCTTTCCCCTGAGAAAGGGTACTAAGACTACCCTTTTCCCTGAGAAAGGTTACTAAGACTATCCTTTTCCCTGAGAAAGGGTACTAAGACTACCCTTTTCCCTGAGAAAGGTTACTAAGACTACCCTTTCCCCTGAGAAGAGCTACTAAAACTACACTTTTCCCTGAGATAGGGTACTAAAACTACCCGTTTCCCTAAGAAAGGGTGCTAAAACCACCCTTTCCCCTGAGAAAGGGAACTAAAACCACCCTTTCCCCTGAGAAATGTTACTAAAACTACCATTCTCCTGCGGAAAAGTGCTAAAACTACCCTTTCCCCTGAAAAAGTTCTAAAACTAACCTTCTCCCTGAGAAAGGGTACTAAAACTACCAGTTCCCCATAGAAAGGGTACTTAAACTACCCGTTCCCCTGAGAAAGGGTACTAAAACTATCCATTCACTGAAAAAGGCTATTAAAACTACACTTTCCCCTGAGAAAGAGTACTAAGACTACCCCTTTCCCAAATAAAGGGTTCTTAAACTACCCTTTCCTCTAAGAAAAGATACTAAAACTATCCTTTCCCCTGAGAAAGAGTACTAAAACTACCCTTTCCCCTGAGAAAGAGGACTAAAACTAATTTTTCCCTGAGAAATTATACTTTACACTGAGAAAGGATGTTTAAATTACCCTTTCCCCTAGGAAAATGTATTTAAACTACACTTTCCCCAGAGAAAGGGTATTAAAGTTATCCATTTACTTGAGAAAGGGAACTAAACCTGCCCTTTCCCCTGAGAAAAGGTACTAAAACTACCTAAAAAAGGGTTCTAAACTACTCTTTCCCTTGAGAAATGATACTAAAACTTTCTCTCCATTGAGAAAGGACACTAAAATCACCATTTCCCCTGAGAAAGGGTACCAAAACAACTATTTATTCTAAGATAGGGTACTAAAACTAACCTTTCTCTTGAGAAATGGTACTAAAACTACCCTTTCCCCTGAGAGAGAATACCAAACCTACCCTTCCTATGAAAAAGGGTAATAAAACTACCTCTTCCCTCGGTAAAGGGTACTAAAACTAAACTTTCCTTTGGTAAATAGTACTAAAACTACCCTATCCTTTTTGAAAAGGGTACTAAAACTACACTTTCCTTTGGTAAATGGTACTAAAACTACCCTATCCTTTTCGAAAGGGGTACTAAAATTACCCTATCCTTTTCGAAAAGGGTACTAAAAGTACCCTTTCTCCTGAGAAGGGTTACTAAAACTATCGGGTCCCATGAGAAAGGGTACTAAAACACCCCATCCCTTGGGAAAGGGTACTAAAATTATTCTTTCCCTTGGGAAAAGGTACTAACACCACACTATGTCATGAAAAATGGTACTAAACTACCCTATCCCTTTGGAAAGGGTACTACTCTATTCCTTGGGAAAGTGTACTAAAACTACCCTATCCTTTGGGAAAAGGTACTAAAACTACCCTATCCTTTGGAAAGGGTACTTGAACTATCCTCTCCCTTGGAAAGGATACTAAAACTACTCTATTCCTTGGGAAATTGTACTAAAACTTCCCTATCCTTTGGGAAAAGGTACTAAAACTACCTTATCCCTTGGGAAAGGATAGTAAAACTACCTTAACCCTTAGAAAGGGATACTAAAACTACCCAATTCCTGGGGAAAGGGTATTACAACTACCTTATCGATTGGGAAAGGGTACTAAAACTACCTTATCCCTTGGGAAAGAGTACTAAAACTATCCCATTACTTGGGAAAGGGTACTAAAACTACCCTATTCTTTGGAAAAGGATACAAAAACTACCTTGCCCTAAAGGGTAGGAAACTACCCTTTTCCTTGGTAAAGGGTATGAAAACTATCTTTTTCCTTGGCTAAGGGTAGGAAAGCAACCATGTCCCTTGTCAAAGGATAGGAAAATCACCCTTTCCCTTGGTAGAGTGTAGGAAAACTACTCCTTCCTGTGGTAAAAAGTAGGAAAACTGCCCTTTCCTTTAGTGAAGGGTAGAAAAACTACGCTTTTATTGGTAAACGATACTAAAGCTGCCCTTTCGCGTTTGAATGGGTACTGAAACTAGCCTCTCCCTGTGTGAAGGGTACTAAAACTACCCTTTTTCCTGTGTCAAGGGTACTAAAACAACCCTTTCCCTGGATAAAGGGTATTAAAAACACCGTTTCTCTTGACAAAGGTTACTATGACTACTTTTCGCTTGGTGAAAGGTACTTAAACTAACCATAGCAAGTTTTTATAAATCAATGCTCTGATTTGATTTCTTATACACTTATGTATATGAGCCAATTTTCATCCGCAGAGTAATTCTTTGCATAAAAGGCAAAAGTGCTCATAAATGCCATCAGCATTAGTGAGGCCAGAATCACCACTTAAAATGGTTTTTTAGCTTCTCAGAAGACAGGCGTTTAACATCGTAATGTCCGCCCACAAAACTGTACGCCTATGCGCCACCATTGGCGCCCCAACTTTGCAGCTTATCATCAACATACATTTTTATTTATACCCATTCTTAGATCAATAGGATCTAGTTACCACTAAAAAATACACTTTTTCTAACAAGGAATTGTTTTATCATAATATATTCTCAATACAGCCAATGGCTTTGTACAATAACAATTGACACCTTACACATTACTTCAATGCTTCAATCTGCTTTGGTTTTATTTTGTTTTGTTTTTCTATTGTATTTTCTTCATTGCCTATAAGTGTGACAATAAATAGACGACGACAACAATTCAACAATCAATTACATTCTTTGCATTCTGATCACATTGACAATTTGCACGTTTATTAACAGAGAAGGCGTTGGTGTTGGCAAAGTTAGAGTACAACAATAAAGAGAACAAGAGAGTGAGAAGGCATTAGAGGAGAAAACACACACACACACACACACCAAAACTTTTATGTTTAGGGTATAAGAAGCATCAGCACCAACAACAACAGCTACAGCACCAACAACAACAGCTACAGCAGCAGCAATAAATGCTAATTCAATTTCATTCGCATTAGCATTTGCATTCATTGGATAGTTGAATGGCTCCCACCATCGTTTTGTTGTATAGGCTGGCATACAATAAATGTTGTTGTATGTGGTGTTGTTGTTGTCGTCCGATTAGCCGGGCACAGAAAATTGAAAGCTATAATATAATGCGAAAAGTATTCCTTAGTTATGTTTATTTTCATGGCAGTTGGGGAATAGTAAAGGCCTAAATTGCAAGGGCTGGACCAGGGGGACCAAAGCTTTTTTATGTCACAAAAGAATAAGTGAATGGGGCCGATCTTAAATGGCTGGTATGGAGGAGCAAGAATCGAAATTTTATATTTGGGGATGAGTGTCAGGGGACCCCAAGATATACAGTAAGCGTCAAAACAAGGTGCACAAAAGCAAAAATTTTTAGGGTTTTTCTGGCGAAATACCTCAAACTTAATTTTTCTCGCTAAACAGAACGTTGTTCGATTTATTCTACATATCAAACTTCTGTCAAACCAGCAAACATTATAGCTTCTAGAAACAGAACAAGAATGATCGAGAGACCGGTTTACATGGGAGCTGTATTAGGCTATAAACTGATTTGGGCACATTTGTTGGAAGTCGTAACAGAACACCACATGCAAAGTTTCAGCCAAATCGGATAATAATTGCGGCCTACAGGGGGTTTAAAATGTTAAATCGGGAGATCGGTTTATATGGGAGCTATATCAGGTTATAAACCGATTTGGACCGTACTTGACATAGTTGTTAAAAGTCGTAACAGACGACTACATGCAAAATTTTAGCCAAATCGAACAAAAATTGCATCTTCCAAGGGCTCAAGAAGTCAAATCGGGCGATCGGTTTATATGGGCGCTTTATCAGAATATAGACCAATTTGGACCGCACTTGGCACAGTTTCTGGAAGTCTTAACAAAACACTACCTGCACAATTTCAGTCAAATCGGACAAGAATTGCGGCTTCCAGGGGTTTAAAAAGTCAAATCGGGAGTTCGGTTTATATGGGAGCTATATCTAAATCTGAACCGATATGACCCATTTGCAAACCCCAACGACCTATTGTACATCAATATTTAGTATCTGTACAAAATTTCAAGCTTTACGCGTTCGACCTTTATCGTGTCTTCGACAGACGGACATGGCTAGATCGACTCGGAACGTCGAGACGAGCAAGAACTTATATACTGTATGGGGTGTTACACGAATATTTCGAGGAAGGACTAGATTAGTATACCCCCATCCTATGGTGGTGGGTATAAAGACGGC
The DNA here is from genome assembly GCF_963082655.1 of Stomoxys calcitrans. Classification (NCBI taxonomy): domain Eukaryota; kingdom Metazoa; phylum Arthropoda; class Insecta; order Diptera; family Muscidae; genus Stomoxys; species Stomoxys calcitrans. The sequence continues at coordinate 13,821,331 of NC_081556.1, read as the reverse complement.
TGAACCGATTTTCCTGAAATTTTCGCAGATGGTAGAGTTTGAGCCCCCGTTGAAAATACGGTAATACATTTTTTGATATCCAAAGAGGAGGGACGCACCCGCGATTTCAACAGACGGACGGACGGACATGTCTAGATCGACTCGGAATGTTGAGACGTTCAAGAATATATATACTGTATGGGTCTTACACGAATATTTCGAGGTGTTACAAACGGAATGACTAGATTAGTATACCCCCATCCTATAATGGTGAGTATAAAAACAGCTAAACCGATTTTCATTAAATTTTCACAGACGGTAGGGTTTGAGCCTCCGTTGAAAATATGGTACTACTTTTTGTGTTATCCGAAGGGGGAAGAGGACCATCCCCCCGTTCGTCCATTTTCTTAAACGTCAGATCTCAGAGATGGGTGCACCGGTTTAAGCGAAATATTGTATGCCACCTTAATGTACCCCTAAAACATGAAATTGGTATAAAATTTTGGTGTCAAATAACCTGGGGGGACGCCCCATCCCAAACGGACATGTTTACCAATTAGGACAATATGGGTATCAAATGAAAGGTATTTAAGAGTAGAGTGCGAAATTGACATAAAACTGGAGCCCTAAGTATCGGGGGGTCCCCAACCAACCTAAAAAAAACATTACCCAATAGGACACTTTTGCCGCTTTGGGGAATACGGGTATCAAATAAAAGGTATTTATAAGCAGAGTACAAATCTGACATAAAAATGTATTCCATGGTGCCTGTGGGGCCTCCCCACCCCCCCCAAAAACCTCCAGCAGGAAATATTTACCGATTGGGATTGTATGGGATTCAAATGAAAGGTATTCGCGAGTTAAGTACGAAAAGTGTATTAAAAATTGGGTCCAAGTACCTGAAGACCATCCCAGGCCCCAAACCGCCCCAAAAGTAGCGGACAAAAGTAAAACCAATCGGCACAATATGGGACTCAAATGAAAGGTAATTGGTATTTAAAATTGGTGCCAAGTACCTAAGTGAGCCGATCGTGACAATATTAGACTCAAATGAATGGTATTTGTGAGTAGAGTATGAATATGATATTTAAAATTGGTTCCAACTACCTCAGGAGCCGTCCCAAGCCCAAAACCGTCCCAAGTACCGCCATAAATCAAAGTGCACCGATTGGAACAATATAGGACTCAAATGAAAGGTTTTCAGGAGTATAATACGAATATGGTGTCAAAAATTGATTCCAAGTACATAGGGCATGGACCGATCGAGACAATATAAGACTCAAATGGAAGGTATTCGAGAGTAGAAACCGAATATGATGTGCAAAATTTAATCCAAGTACCTAGGGCGTCTCCCCAAAAAAAATCGGATGTACCTTCCGAAACTTCGCAAAGAATTCTAAACGATTTCGGAAGTAATTTCGTATTGAAATCGGATGTTCCTTCCGAAACTTCGTAAAGAATTCTAAACAATTTGAAAGTATTTTCGTATTGAAAATACGTAGCGCAGGGGTTAGCATGTCCGCCTATGACGCTAGGTGGTTATCCCCTCCTAATGCTAGCGACATTTGTGAGGTACTCTGCCATTTAAAAACTTCTCCCCAAAGAGGTGTCGCTCTGCGGCACGTTTTTCGGACTCGGCTATAAAAAGGAGGTCTCTTATCATTGAGTTTAAACTTAAATCGGAAAGCACTCAGACGGAACGTCGAGACGATCAAGAATATATACCAATATAGAATAGATATAGACCACCATAAATGATTACGGATTTAAATTGGGGAGGGATTTGACCTGTTTACTACGAAGACGATGTTATAATACTTCTAAGGGGTAAGTATTAAAAAAAAAAATCGACAAGACTTTCCGACACCCTTCAGAATTCTTTCAGAACTTTCGGACAAAAAGTTCAGAAATCCTTCGGAACTGTCGGAAGAAAAAATCAAAAAATCCCCGTACGAAAAGACGGTCAGAAATCGAAATGATGGTTAGACATCGTTCAGAATTCTTTCAGAACTCTCGGAACAAAAATTCCCTCAGACAAATAGTGCAGAAATGGTTCAGCATTCCTTCCGAACTGTCGGAACAAAAATTCCTTCAGACAAACAGTCCAAAAATCGTCCAGGATTCCAAAAAAGGGTAGAAATCATTCAGAATTTTTTCAGAACTGGCGGAACAAAAATCCCTTCAGCCAAACAGTCCAAAAATCCTTCCAAACTGTCGGAAGAAAAATTCAAAAAAACCCCGTACGACAAGAAATCGTTCAGAATTCTTTCAGAAGTCGGAACAAAAATGTCTTCCTACATACAGTGCAGAAATCGTTCGGAGTTTCCTCCGATCTGTCGGAAGAAAAATTCAAAAAAACCCCATACGAAAAGACGGTCAGAAATCGTTCAGAATTCTTTTAGAACTTTCGGAATAAAAATTCCTTCCTACAAACCGCGCAGAAATTGGGTTTTTCCGAACTGTCGGAAGAAAAATTCAAAAGAACCCCGTACGAAAAGACGGTCAGAAATCGTTCAGAATTCTTTCAGAACTGTCGGAACACAAATTCCTGCCGACCAACAGTGCAGAAATCGTTCAGAATCGCTTCCAAAACACCCCATAATCCCCAAATCGTTCAGAATTCTTTAAGAACTGTCAAAACAAAAATTCCTTCAAACAAACAGTGCAGAAATAGTTCACAATTCCTTCCGAAACACCCCATACAAAAAGGCGGTCAGAAATCGTTCAGAATTCTTTCAGAACTGTCGGAACACAAATTCCTTCCGACCAACAGTGCAGAAATCGTTCAGAATCGCTTCCGATCTGTCGGAAGAAAAATGGAAAGAAACCCATACGAAAAGGCGGTCAGAAATCGTTCCAAATTCTTTCAGAACCGTCGGAACGAAAATTCCCTCAGAATGTCGAACAGAATTAGGAACGAATTCGCTAAGATCTTGTCGACAGACTTTAGAAATTTTCAGATTTGTCTGACATCAGACATTTGGTTTGCTGGGTTGCTATGCAGATCGCGGGGAAACTAAGATACCTGTGTTATTAGGTGGCTTCCCTTTGGAGTACTAATTTCAGGTTTTTTAACAATAACTATAAGAAAAACTCCTCACTTCACATTCACATAACAAACATAATAATTTTTATAAAATAAACGCATGGCGCATGCGCAGCATATATACATCCTATTAAGAACACAATGTGTGTCTTAAAGAAGGAAATGGGAAAAAATAAAAGCAGTTGTAACAACAAAAAATTAAAAAAACACAAACAACCATTGTATATCAAAAAAAATCCGTATTCTAGTCATTTAATGATTTCACCGATATGAAGGCAGACGAATACAAAAAAAGCAATTGTTGCTATTCTCCTCCAATCGCATGGCAATGACACATAGACAGACAGACTGAACAGAAAACAGGCGAATACGCACAGCAATGATAGAAGCAGCAATGTCGGCCATTAAAGGCAAAGTGACAACATTGTCGTCATTGTTTTATTTAGATGCACAAAGTCTAAACAAAAAAAAACATAAACAAAGCAATAAAAATATGCAAATATAAAATGAGACAGGTAAGGTAAGCAATGCATTTCCCTACAACATATCAAGGGGAATAACTTTGGTGGTAATAATGACCTGGTCGATAATGTAACGTTTGGGATGAAATAAACTCAATAGGGGGACTGGGATATCGAAAGAACGGAATATTCTAAGTAATCTGCAAGCATTTCAGGAAATTAAGTTGTGACATGTTTTAGTCCATACGTAACAAACTGAATGCTTAAGCTACTATGACAATCAAGGAAATCGTAGACTTACTTTTCGAATGTTCACATTGTGCTTCTATATACAGTCATAGTTAATGAAGTGACTGCATAAATGCTTACACAATGTATGACTGGATTGGGGTTGTGAAAATATACTGCAAGTCGGGGAAAAAAGTGATTTATAAACCAGTAAGGAAAGGCGAAATTCGGGCGGTCCGACTGTATAATACTCTAAACCTACCCTTTTAGTACAAAATGGGAGCTATACCTAAATCTGTACCGATTTCGAGCAGACTTCTTAGATATTGTGATGGTCGTTAAGGAAAGCTTTGTGCAAAATTTTGGCAAGATTGGTCAATAAAGGCGCTTGCAGTGGCTCTAGAAGTAAAAATCGGGCGAAATACATATATGACAGCTATATCTAAATCTTAACCGATTTCCATGAAATTCACCAATAATATTAGGAGTCATAAAAAAATCCTTTCTGTCAAATTTCGAAATAATCGGTTCACAAATGACCATATTATTGCAATATTTCTCAAAATCGGACGAACATATATATGGGCACTATATCTAAATCTGTACCGATTTCGAGCAAACTTCTTAGATATTTTGGTAGCTGTCGAGGAAAACGTTGTGCAAAATTTTGGCAAGTTTGGTCAATAAATGCGCTTGCAGTGGCTTTAGAAGTGAAAATCGGGCGATATTCATATGTGGCAGCTATATCTAAATCTGAACCGATTTCTATGAATTTCATCACTAATGTCGAGAGTTATAAGAAAATCCTTCCTGCTCAATTTCGAGAGAATCGGTTAACAAATGGCCACATTATTGCAATATTTCTCAAAATCGGACGAATATATATATGGGAGCTATATCTAAATCTGAACCGATTTTTTCCAATTCCAAAATGATTCGTCTCTAGACCGAAAAACATCTCTGTACCAAATTTTAAGAGGATCGTATGAAAATTACGGCCTGTAGTTTGCATACAAATTTACATGGACAGATATCTGTTTTGCTGGATAGGAAATTGAACTTCAAATCCTACATTTTGGAAAGGGCATGAAGGCAACTCTTGCCCTATAGACTTGCAAGAGAGCCATTGGCAAAACTTAGGGGTTTAGACCGCGTGTCATGCATTGGGTATATACTGCAGTTGTCAAACCTATAATGCTATATGGTGTTGTGGTCTGGTGGATGGCACTCCAAAAGTCCACCTACTGCTCAATACTTAACGGGATCCAATAGATGGCTTGTTTGTGCATCGCAGCCGTAATGAGGACGACAACATCTGATACACTGAATTTAATGCTACATCTTATGCCTCTGGGTATTGTGGCTACCCAAATTGCAGCGACCACTGTCGTGAGGTTAAGGGAGCTGTTTCATTGGTCACGTGGCGTCTACGGACACTGTGTTATCCTTGATACAATGTTCGTTTACAAAGCTATATGATGTTGTGGTCTGGTGGACGGCGTTTCAAAAGTCCACCTACTGTTCAATACTCAACCGGATCCAAGGGATGGCTTGTTTGTGCATCACAGCCGTACTGAGGACGACACCATATGATGCACTGAATTTAATGCTACATCCTATGCCTCTGGACATTGTGGCTACCCAAATTGCAACGACCACTGCCGTGAGATTAAGGGAGCTTTTTCATTGGTCATGTGGCGGCTACGGACACTGTGTTATTCTTGATACAATATCCGATGTTCTGGGCAGTGTGGATTACACCCTAGCTGAGCCGCTCTATGATAAAAAGTACTGTACCACTATTCCTGATAGAACCGATGGGAACTACGATATCCCTGGTAACAGAAGTTACATAGACTTCTACACGGATGGTTCCAAACTAAACGATCAGCTGGGCTTTGGGGTGTACTCTAAAGATCTAGAACTGGTCATATCGAAAAGGTTACCCGACCACTGCCGTGTGTATCAAGCGGAGATCTTTGCAATTAAGGAAGTGGTGGAATGGCTAAGATATAATGTCATTACGACGATTGGCATAAATATCTTCTCAGACAGCCTTTAAGTCCCTGGAGAACGTATTTCTGAACTCAAAAACCGCCCCCGACTGTCGCAAATCTCTCAACGAGATGGCTGAACAATTCAAAATTTATCTGTTCTAGGTGCCGGGCCACAGAGATATCCCAGCTTGCGAGGCTAGGAACTGCCCTACACATTCCATGGATGCTGTAATTTATGGGTATGCCTCTAGCGACATGTAAGCTAAGTTTTCAGGACCAGGCCCGAAGGGCAAAGAATGATTGATGGTACCAAAGAGGGGGCTGTGAGCATTCTAAAACTAAGTGGCCTAATCTAGGCTTGAAGAGGTCTACCGCTTTGCTGCCATTGGCTGGAACAGATGTCTCAGTCATTGTGTCCGTCATGGCAGATCACTGTCTAATCGGAAAACATGCTGGCAGACTGAAGGTTGCCAGCAACGACTTTTGCATAAGCTGTGAGGACTTCGAAGAAGAAGAGTCTATGGAACACCTTTTGTGTCCCACTTAGGTTCTCATTTCTTTGGATGGTTCAACGGTAGGAACGTAGAAGGCATCTTCTTTCTTCTGTTTCTGTGGTATCACAATGGACGAAAACGTCTAAGTGAATCTGATGGCAGACTGCCACTTAAACCTAACCTAACCTACTCCCATCTACCTTTCATTTGAGCCCCATATAGCCATTATCAACTAATATGCCCATTTGGAGCGATTTTTGGAGGTGGAGGCATAAAAATCAAGACCAAGTAATCGAATGAATCTACTCCCCAATACCTTTCATCTGAGCCCCATATTGGCATCAACTCCAATAAGTCTGTTAGAAGGATTTTTGAGGTTGGAGCGGTTTTAATATCATATTCGTATTCTACTCCTCAATACCTTTCATTTGATAACCATATCGTTCCGATAGATCCATTTTTGATTTTGGTTGGTGGTTTTTGCTCCATTCATTTCGAGTTATTTTTGATATTTTTTCTCTATAAAGATCGTGCTTGCACCTATTGCAACCATAACTAAAAAAATTATCGAAGTAGTCGGCGGCAAAAATCGATGTGAACCTAAATCCATTTCGACTTTTTTCGACTTTCCAACATTTTTGACTTTAGAGTCGATTATTCGAGTTTTTTAAATCGAAACAGTCGATTAATCGTTTAATCGAAAGTCAACTTTTAGAAGCCTAAACCAATTTTCTCGCACTCACGACTTTCGGCTTTCAGCGCGCATTCCGCTCGCAGCCGTGGAATGCACAGCAAGTTGATGGTTGGCTTAGGTGTATGTCCATAGTGGCAAGGGGCGGTTTATAATATGGACCCTCTTCTTCAACCTAACCTAACAACTTTCTAGAAAGTTCAGTGAATGCAAATACAATGAATTTACACCACGCCAAAGTACACCACAGATTTTGAAGTTAAGTTAAGGAAAATTACTATCAAAAACTGTGACGAAGTCTAGCATTACCGTAAAATTGTGAACGATGCTATAAAAATGTGGCAACAACCCATTTTTGCTGCTGAATCTTGGGTCAACAAACACAAGCTACCCACTCAAAGCACTCAAAGTGGTAACACAAAATACACTGTATTTACATTTCTTAGTTTAGCACAGTGTCCTGTTCAAACAGCTCGGCAAACCAATGAGCATGTCTTCGTTTATTTTTTCTTTTTGGTTTTATAAATTTTTCACCAAGCAATCAAAGTCCACAGTATCAAAATGAGGACGACGACTTCAAATGCAGCAGTAGTAAAAGAGACAAAAGCAAAAAAAAAAAACAACAACAAAAATTGCATACAAATATTTTTGAAACGATGTCATGTGTGTGTGTGTCTGTCTATGGCTTTCATCCCCAGCATCGAAAACAAACTCATGCCTCTGCTGCTTTGGTTGGGCATATTATGAGGCTGGTGGCAAAAAGGTGGCAACACTGTGCTTAGTGATGTCAAACGAATGCGGAGAAGCAATGCTACTGAATATGGGCGATTGCCGGCCGGCCTACCGGCCGATTGAAAGCCGGATTAGGGTTGGTTAGTGTCTGTCTGTCGTTTGTTGGACCTGTCGGCCGCTGGCATATTTCAGTTTTCAATGTTCATGATGGTTGTCGTTGTTTTTGTTGTTCTTGCCTTTTTGTCTGCGCCAAAAAAATATTTGTCTGCACATTGGGCGGGTAAATCGAGCAATGCCACCAAATAATCAGCCAACATACAACAGAAACGTGTTTTTGGCTTTTCCGTCTGTTTGTTTTTTTTCGCCGTCTGTCTGTTCATTTAGATGACTGCTTGCCAGCAAATTGTTTGCTTTGAGGTTGGTAGGTTTGTTGTACATATGTTTGGACTCTCCTCTTATTTGGTGAGTGGTGGGGTATGGCTGTTTAGTTGTTTGGTGGGCAGCAGCAATAGTTGGATGGTTGCATTTACTTTTATTTTTGTTTATTATGAGAGCAGTCTCAAAATAACGAGAAAAAAAAACAAACATTCATCAGTAGCAGCACGGTTGCAGCGCTGCTTTGGTGTCTTTGTGCGGCCACTGTTATTCAATTTTCTGTTCTCTGCCACCATATACAAAATTTTTGCTTACATTTTTTGTAGTTGTTCGTAATCACCACCAGCAGAGAGAAAAGGTTATCGTACGTCTGTGCTCTTGAACTTGAATTACAGCGACGGCTGTGACGACTACGACTTAAACAGCAACAACAAAAAAAAAGAAAAGTAGAAAACCGCAAAGCAAAAAACAAATCAAAAGTAACAAAACCACCAACAGTTGTAGAACTCCAAGAAGAAGAAGAGGAAGACAATCAGTATAACAAGAATCTTGCTACCAGATCCGCTATGTGAATGTTTTTGTTTTTTTTTTTTGATGTTTTGTCTTCTGCCTGCCAGCAGACGACTTTGTTTGCAGGCAGCAGCTCTTGCCAAAAAACTTAAATAATTGGTCTTACTTTTCATGCATGACGAACGAGTTCGAAAAACACACATATTTTTCAAATCAACAAATTTGTCTTCAGAGTTGGCCGGCCGTCTGTCTTACTGCTGAGAACATATTGTAGTATGTCCGTCTTTCTAGTTGTCTGAGAACAGGAAACCTGTACGGTCCCGTCTTGTGATAGTTTTGTTTTTTTTTTTGTTTGTGGTAGAAAACCAGCTAGCCCCTCTGTTTGTTTGCTTAAATTTAAAATGCTATTGTGGTGAAATGTCGACAAGGTCACCAGCCATAAAAGACCCCAATATATAATCATGGAATGCTGGACAATGAACCGATTTTATGGGAAATAAACAAACGGAAAGTCCCAAAACGTCAATACACAAAATATTTTAACTATTTCGTATATATTAGCAAAATAGAGGCTTAAAATGCTAAAATGTGTGAAATTTAATCTATTCTTAGACTTCTAAATCAAATGTGTAGATAAGGCGCCTGTTTGCTGGCACAGCTGACCTATAGAACATATCATTTGGGGGCATTTAAGTTAAAGGTTTGCAAACGCAAAATACTTTTCAGAAATTCAATGTGCATGTATTTCAAAAATCGTCTAAAATGTGCTGACCAAAATGGGGCTATCAGAATTTTCACCCCCCAACACGTTTGGGTTCTTGGGTCATAGGCACGGGATAAGGCTGGATTTTGTGATATTCGTACGTTTAGGTACCTAAAAGTACCAAGACGTATGAAATGGTATAAATTAACCCAGCGCGAACGGAAAAAGCTAGAATTATGTTCTTGGGCTTAAATTAAAGAAAGCCTGGAAAAAATAATGTTTGGTAAAAAAATGTTGATAATCGTAAGTGTGCAATATAGTACGTTTAGTACCGCAATTTTTACTATTTGGTACTTTTTTGGTAAATTGAACTAGAGTTCTGAATTTTGCGACTTAGGTACACTATGGCAACCTTAATTGGGTGACTATAAGAACCTTTGGAAATGTGTACATTTAGGTACTAAGAAACCAATAAGTAAAAAGTACCAACAACCATGGATTCAGAACACTATGAGCAAAATTTCAGCCAAATCGGACAAAAATTGCGGCTTCCAGGGGCTCAAGAAGTCAATTCGGGAGATCGGTTTATATGGGAGCTATATCAGGTTCTTGACCGATTTGGACGGTACATGGCACAGTTGTTGGAAGTCAAAATAGAACACTATATGCTCAATTTCAGCCAAATCAGAAAAAATTACGGCTTTCAGGGGCTCAAGAAGTCAAATCAGTTTTTATGGGAGCTTTATCGAAATCTGAACCGATATGGCCCATTTGCAATCCTCAAGGACCTAAATATCTGAGCAAAAGTTCAAGGGGCTAGTTTTACGCGTTCGACCGCTAAAGTGATTTCGACTGAGTATACTCCCATCCTATGGTGGTGGGTATAAAAAGTTACGACATGGGTGCATTTTTACAGGGCAGACGGATAGAGCTAGAATTTTGAAATTTGTCTTAAAAGACATCAGTTGCAAAAGGATGAGGGTGAAAAGAAAAAATGGAAAAATAGTACTGGTAATGGGAAAAAACGTACGTTTAGTACAGCAAGTGGTACCATTTGGTAGTTTCTTAACAGATGGAGCTAGAAGTCTGAAAGTTGGCATGTAGGTACAACTTGGAAATATATGATGGGTGACTAAGTGATCCATTCAAAATTCGTACATTTTGGTACCAAGTTGGTACCATTTGGTACTTTCTCTACAGAAAGAGCTAGAGCTCTGAAAGTTGGCATGTAGGTACAACTAGGAAATATATGATGGGTGATCAATCTTTTTACAATTCGTACATTTAGGTACGAATTGGCGCTTGGAACGCTATTCTATGTTCGGCTAGTGGAACAAATGTTCTATCATAGCCAACTAAAGTAAGTAAGTACATATAGGTATCAATATTGGTACCATTTGGTACTTTCTTTACAGATGGAGCTAGAGGTCTGGCATTTGGCATGTAGGTACAACTAAGAAATAAATGATGGATTACTAAACGATGTTTTCAAAATTTGTACATTTTGGTACAAAAACTGGTACTATTTGGTAATTTCTTTACAGAGGTCTGAAATTTGGCATGCAGTTGCAACTACGAAAAATTTGATGGGTGACCGATTGTTTTACAATTCGTACATTTAGTTACCAATATTGGTACCATTTGGTACTTTCTTTACAGATGAAGCTAGAAGTCTGACATTTGGTATGTAGGTACAACTAGGAAAAATAATATGGGTTACCGATCATTTCGTACATTTAGGTACCAATATTGGTACCATTTGGTACTTTCTTTACAGATGCAGGTCTGAAATTTGGCATGTAGGTAAATCTAAGAAATAAATGATGGATGACTAAATCATCTATTCAAAATTTTGTACATTTTGGTACCAAAATTGGTATTATTTTGTACCTTCCGTTTAAATGGAGCTTGAGATCTGAAATTTTGCATGTAGGTACAACTAAGAAATATATGATTGGTGACTAGGTGATTTATTAAAAATTCATACATTTTGGCACTAAAATTGTTACCATTTGGTACTTTCTCTGCAGATAGAGCTAGAGGTCTGGAATTTGGAAGTACATGTACAACTAGGAAAAATATGATGGGTGCGTAAATCTTCTATTCACAACTCGTGCATTTTGGTATCATTTGGTACTTTCTTTACAGATGGAGCTAGAGCTAGAGATAATCCATACAAAATTCGTACATTTAGGCACCAAAAAGTGCAAAATAGTTCGAAATAGCTTATCTTCGCCTAAAGCTAACGGGGTTTGCTAAAATAAAGCAATTTGAGTAGTGTTGCATTGAAATACTTGCTTTGAATTTCTGCATGTCGTAAGTAGCGGGAAAACATCCACCGGAAGTCGATTCCACATACGAACCGTCCCTGCAAAAAAAGAATTCTCTCGGTAGTGCATGGTCCGATCAGTTGGCCAATCGATTGCAAACCGGTGCGAGCTTCTACAAAATTTTGTATTTCTGACAAACAACCACAAGTCAGGAATGAGAAGACTGATTTCCGAAGAACCCACACCATGGAAGAATCGATAGAACAGCGCTACACAACCCACATTTCGAAGATGTTCAAGGGAAACAATAGAGTTGGATACTCTAAGATCCCCAAACAACACCAACGCCCGCCTCTGGACACGGTCAAGCAGCTGGGCCGGTGCTCCAAAATCATCCTTGAATATACGTTGTGTAGATATTAAGAAGATCAGCGGGAGTGAAATATTTCTTACATCGCTTAAAAAAGCCCAAACACTTGAATGCTTCTTTCGACACTTCGAGTACATGGACCAAAGGATATCACACTGAATCTTCATGGCCAGAACATCAAGAGACTGCTGGATATCTAAACCAAATGCAAATTTGCCCATGAACATTCCACTAAGGAACAGGGGCAAACTTCTCACATATCATTGAGTGCAGTCCGATTCAAGTTTAAGCTCAGTGATAAGGGACCTCCTTTTTAATAGCCGAGTCCGGACGACGTGCAGCAGGAGAAGTTTTGAGGAGAAGTTTTTACAGGGCATAGTACCTCACGAATGTCGCCAGCATTAGGAGAGGATAACCACCGCTGAAAATTTTATGGTGGTCTCGCCAGGATTTGAACCCAGGCGTTCAGCGTCATAGGCGGACATGCTAACCTCTGCGCTACTGTGGCCTCCTAGATATCTGCACCTAGACGCTAGAAGATATCGACGATTGTAAAGTGTCAGTGAATCGTCTGTGGGACAACAAACAGCACTGCGTTTTGCGTGCATTAAAATCTACTCTGCTCATTCGACCCCACTCAGAAATGGCCGGCAAATCCTGGCAGAGTGTTACATCCATAATCCGCTTCCTGTCTTTAATCTCTCGAAGACTCGGCCTATGGTCGAAGGGAAATGAACGACAGAGGTCGCTGTCATCGGTGAACGAGTAGATCGGATTCGAAGTCAGACCCAGTTGAACGTCACTGAAAATAAGAAAAAGAGAGGGAAAAAGGGCAGAGCCTTGTGGTACTCCTACGGTCAATCTATATTCGTCAGATGAGAACCCATCCACAACAACTCTTATAGTGCGATCTCTGAGAAAACTCGGTATAAATCGAGCGAATTTATTACTGACGGAAGGGGAACGATTTCTTGAATTTTATTATTACAAAACTTCATAATCCTATGAACGGGGGTAGCGAAGCGGGCCAAACACATAATCAAAATCCCTATGACAATGAAGTTAACAAAAGTTACAGCTACATGTAAGAATTTTAATTTTAAACCCCAAAAAAAAAAAAAGTGTAAAAACAGGTAACTTATACGGACTTTTTGAAAGCAACAATTGTATTGGAACTGGTTCTTAACAAGATCATCGAGGATATTGTAAGTAAAAAGCTACTGCAACGTCTTATAATCGTCTGTCTTTCAACAACAAAGTGTCTGTCTCTCGGTGCATTGGTCTGTGTTTGCCGCCAAGGCAGTTCAACTTGGTGGACCACTAAGCCGTCTAGCTTTTATTACAACCTGAAGTGGAAAACAAAAAACCACAAAGCAGACATAAAGAAGTTTCGTACGAAACAAAAACAACTCAAAAACAAAAACCAGACATGGAAAATAGTGCAGAAAGCAAAAACTGCAATGTCAGCAAAACAAACAAACACAAAAAATAGCTGGAATATATCACAACAAGTTCTCCTTTTCAAAACTGAATCATTATAGCCACCAGAAACCAGATACCAGACATGTTCTTTGGGCTTCTTCTTTGAGTAATCATGGGGGGGGGAGGGAGTTCGAAACAAAAAAAGTGAATTGCAAACCTGCATCAAATTTCCGGTAAAGGGCCAGAGGTGCTGGCCAACGACAATTTCATGACCATGAGCTTTGGCAAATGATAATGATGAAAAACTTGTTGGCATCCTCCAACAAAGCGGAAGCATAAGGAGACAAGGTGAGCAAGAAGGGGTTAATGGAAACAACAACTGAATGATCCCATAGTTATGTACTTGTGACCATCAATACATTATTGGGTTTATGCTTTGGCAAAAAAACAAAAGCGAAGTTTTGCAACGGCAATCAGAGTTGTATTGGGTTGCCCAAAAAGTAATTGCGGATTTTTCATATAGTCGGCGTTGACAAATTTTTTCACAGCTTGTGACTCTGTAATTGCATTCTTTCTTCTGTCAGTTATCAGCTGTTACTTTTAGCTTGCTTTAGAAAAAAGTATATTTGATTAAAGTTCATTCTAAGTTTTATTAAAAATGCATTTACTTTCTTTTAAAAATCCGCAATTACTTTTTGGGCAACCCAATACTTGGCTAAATTCAACCGAAGTCGGATTTGCAATCTGGACAACAGTCATGAGCTTTTTCAAAGCGATGATGAAAAACTAATCATCAATGCTTAGAACAACAGAACACATCAACTCTTTTTGTTGTGCATTTGAACATTCGTCAAGCTGGAATATGCTCGAAAAATCACAAAAGAATTTTAAAGTTCGAAATAAAAGAGCGCAAATACAGACAAAGCAAACGCAACGTCGCTGTGCTTCTTCTTCTTGTTTCACTACCAATACCGTATGGCAGGGATGGAAAAAGTCACTACTTTGGTACTTTTTTCAGTACTTTTTCCATTCGAGGAGTGGCGCATTACCCCAGCGACCAATTTAGTACCTTTTCACGTACAACGAATTTTTCGAACAATTGGGGTGTTGTTGTCGAGCCTTTTTATCCTAAAAGACAAGAAATTCTCACTTTATGAAATAAACCACGATAAAATAGGGTTTGTTAGTTGCTTGAATCGTCTGTCCGACAGTCGAATTTGCGTTGCAGATCGTTTGAGGATTTTAAGGGGCAATATCAGTTTATATTTAGTCGCCTTATATGAATAATTACGACTCTTGAAAGCTTGGGGAGAGTAGCGGGAGCCCTCACACTTGCCTCCCAATTTCTACATGAGATCCAAAATTCAGGTCCAAATAATACCGATCGGTCTAAATGTTTGTTTGGAGGTTTTGGGATGGAGCGTACCTAGGGAGAGCACTTGAGGCGAAATTTATGTTTTTGTGTTACTATCAATGGGTCCTTCGAAGATAGTTGTCCTCTTCGGGAAAGGAAACCAACCCAAGAAAAACCCATGATGACCGGGGAGATTCGCAATATTGGGAAAGAGGTCCGCAGACTTTTTAACAGAGAATGTCGTAAAAAAGCCGAAGATTATTGGGATGTGTATTACACACGGCTCAAGGAATACAATAAGATTACCAGAGCGCAAAATGTGCCTCCTGGAAGCTTTTCTGTGAACAGGTCGTTAGCGTTAATGAAGTTTCTCTCAAAAACCCATGTCCAAACTGAAACTTTAGTAGACGACATGGGAGTGAGAGCAGAGACTACGGAGGACATTTTGAGGCTTTTGATGAAAACCCATTTTCCACAGGGACTCAGGGAGACACCGGAATCTTGGAATAATGACGTTGATCGAAGGTTTATGATTACGAAATTTATGGTGAAGTAATCCTTGAGGAGCTTCAAAACATTAAAATCACCCGGACCTTATGGAATATTTCCGGCGTTATTACAGAAAGAGGCAGATTATCTGGCGTCTCATCTGGTCAATATTTTCACGGAGTGCCTAGGACTTGCATATACTCCGAAAGCCTGGCAGAAGGCAAGGGTGGTGTTTATACCCAAGCCCGGCAAGGCAAGTTATGCGACACCAAAGGCCTACAGACACATAAGCCTTACGTCTTTTCTACTCAAAACCATGGAACGTATTGTGGACACCATGATAAAGAGTATGGCATCCAGCGAACTGCTCAAATACAAACAGCATGTCTATGGCAAGGGAAGGTCGGTGGAGACTGCCCTGCACCAGGTTGTGCATAAAATAGAAAAATTCTTCGATGCCAAAATGTTCACATTGGCGGTATGCATTGACATCGAGGGGGCTTTTAACAATGTGCGGACCGACACACTGCTCCAATCCTTAGACCAGTACCGGGTAGACCCGGTCCTCAGAGACTGGATAAACCATATGCTAAGGAGCAGGTAGATTATTGCATGTGTCCCATGGTCTAAATATAAGGGAGAAAGTGGCACAGGGCACGCCACAGCGGGGCATTTCATCGCCTAGTACCTATTACGGATGCTGACTGAAGAGGGATTTAAACCCGACGATGTTAGAATACTTGTAAGGAATAAGGATCCGAACGAGCTATGCAGAAGGACGGAAAGGGTCTTGCATATGGCATATGACAGGGCTAGACCCAGAGGTCTCAATGTTAATCCAAAGAAGACTGAAATATACCTGTTCACGAGGAAGACGAAGGTGGGCCAATTTGAGGCCTCACGTTTTTTTCCATAGAACGATTTTGATATCTGACAAGGTCAAATACTTAGGTGTGATCTTGGACAGGAAACTGAATTGGAAGTGTCACATTCAGGAGCGTACTGAGAAGGCTCTCGGATGTTGGGCACTTTGTAGACGGGCCGTAGGCTCGAAATGGGCCCAGAATTCGAGGATAGTTCACTGGCTCTACAGGAGCGAGATTAGACCAATACTTACTACGCCTCAGTAGTTTGGTGGACTGCTATGGAGAAAAAGTGCAACATAAGGACCGGACCATACAACAGGTTCAGAGAACATGTGGTCTTGGCATAGGCGGACTGATGAGGACCACGCCCACTAGGGCACTGGAGACTATTTTAGATATCCGACCCATTGACATACAGATTAAGTGTGAGGCAGCCACTGCGGCCATGAGACTTAAGGCGATGGGAGAATGGATTGAGGAGATTGAGATATTGAGCTCATACCATCGCGGTATAATCAAAGCGACGATAGGAAACCTGGAAGGAAGGGAAGAGGTTTCCGATCGGATACCTGTGACGACACTTGAGGTCGAGTTCGAGGCAGTGCTGCCAGCGGCACAGTCTTGGATTGACGGAATCCTAGTATTGCCATCTGGAGGATCATGTTACACGGATGGATCAAAACTAGAGGACAGAGTGGGTTTACATTGAAAACCCTGGGGCTGACATCTATTTTAGACTTCCTGACCATAATACGGCCCTGCAGGCCGATATCCGGCGATCACTATTTTTTTATGATGCTTATTGACAGTTGTTTAGGATAGGCTTTGAGTAGAAAGTGTTTCATCATACAGCTACACAGTATATTCTAAATTCGGCCCGTCCGAACTAATTGCTTTTTTTAGCTATTTCTCCTATGATTTCCTAAAAAATACATCTGCAGTCACTATTCCCACATTTCGCTTAGCTAACTTTGATAACTCCTGTTTCTATGCCGAAGGCAAAAAATTTCTTATTAATATTTAAGTGTTTTTTTAGCACGTTGGTTTCTTTAGCTTTTAGTCCAAAACTTTCGCTGAGGGATTAACCAAATATGTACTTGAACAAAGTAACCTTGAGGGTCAAGCATAAACGTTGCAAAAGTTGCGTCGTAGCCAGAGGGACTGCAGAAAAGAGGGCGAAGTAATTTTATATTTTATGACCATTTTTGGTCTTTAGCTTTGGCGTTTGCTTTCGCCATGTCGCATTTGTTGTGCTAACTAAGCGAAAAATTAATTTATTCTAATGAGGAAATTGCTTTTATTATTGTAGTTAGAATTAGCAGTCCATGCCAAATAAATTCTTTTATAGTCTACCAACGAGAAAGCCATAGCGCCGCTTTATTCCCCACCACACTGTATGCACACACACACATACACATTCACTCACCAGGAGCATCATTGCCAGCCATAATAATAACAACAACAACCGAGTGACTACTAAACAACTTTTCTATATGTGGGTACCAAACAATACACCCTGCCTGCTCCCCAATGTTAGAGTAGTAGTGTAGCAGAGTTTTTTTTTGTTTGTTGATATTATCTGCTCATTTGTTATTGTTATGCTTCCTATTTTATTGCGTACAACGGCGGCGACAGCGTTAGCGACGACCATTATGGCCTGTTGGCGGCGCGCGCTGTCATTCGTTCGACGCATGTGTGTTTTTCTGTTTTTTTTTCTTAAATATTCTTCATCTTCTAATGAAATGCTTTGTATGTGCCGGGAATGTTGTCTACGTTGTTTGCTGTTGGAATTGAATAAGGTCCACTTGAGTTTAATGAGTAAAGAATGTTGTCGTTGTCTGTTAGCAGATTTTTTCTCCTGGGGGCTAAGGCAGAAAGAATGTTTTGGAAGCAACACTAACTACAATAACAGTGGGGAGTGCATGTAGAAGATTAGATGACTTCAGATTAGTCGAAGTGTCACGCACACACACATTCTAGTTGTGTCTTCATTTAGTTTTCTTTAATAATTTCAATTATTCTCAAGTGATGAATTATCCAAAAGATTTTATTGCATTCATGAGAGTCATCATAAGCCATAAATTTGTCACAAAAGCAAAATACTGAGAAAATATGAAGTAAAGTAGAGCAGCTCACAGTTGGACATTACTAGTAAAGGGTGATTTTTTTGAGGTTAGGATTTTCATGCATTAGTATTTGACAGATCACGTGGGATTTCAGACATGGTGTCAAAGAGAAAGATGCTCAGTATGCTTTGACATTTCATCATGAATAGACTTACTAACGAGCAACGCTTGCAAATCATTGAATTTTATTACCAAAATCAGTGTTCGGTTCGAAATGTGTTCATTCACCGTTCAGCGATGAGGCTCATTTCTGGTTGAATGGCTACGTAAATAAGCAAAATTGCCGCATTTGGAGTGAAGAGCAACCAGAAGCCGTTCAAGAACTGCCCATGCATCCCGAAAAATGCACTGTTTGGTGTGGTTTGTACGCTGGTGGAATCATTGGACCGTATTTTTTCAAAGATGCTGTTGGACGCAACGTTACGGTGAATGAACACATTTCGAACCGAACACTGATTTTGGTAATAAAATTCAATGATTTGCAAGCGTTGCTGGTTAGTAAGTCTATTCATGATGAAATGTCAAAGCATACTGAGCATCTTTCTCTTTGACACCATGTCTGAAATCCCACGTGATCTGTCAAATACTAATGCATGAAAATCCTAACCTCAAAAAATCACCCTTTATATGAAATGTGAATTCAGGGGAAGGGAAGAGAACTGCTAAATCTGCAAGATTACCTCATGCTGACCCAATTGGGTATGATTGTTATATTAAAACTGTTAGTGTTTGTCCAAACTAAATGCATCATGTTTGGAGAGATCTCATGGTTTCAATTATCAACATGGAGAACTTCCCATGTTTGATGTTATGAAATGCCAAATGTTTGTAAGTTATGACGTAATGTTGAGGATAGAATATGTATTCATTATATGGAAGCAATGCAATGTCGAGGGTTCTTATATTTACTGCACCGTGTATGGCGTTTCTTGAAGCTCCGGCTGTATACCACAGTTGTCATATTTACAGGGTAGCTGACGCAAAGTTTTACCAATTCAAACGACCACTTTTCTTTTATTTTTTGAGTGAAATAATTGTTTATTGATTTAAATGAGAAAAGTTCTTAGATGTAAGATTAATTTCAGAATCCATTTACACAAATATTTTTTTTTGGTTTGAAACGCATCCACACCATGCCAATAAGGAAAAATCGAAATATTTTGGAGATCGGAATGTAGTATTTTCTAATTAAACAAGAAAAAAACATCGCCAATCATTTTTCAATTAAAAAATTTTATTGAAAATAAAATTGTTTTCAATTAAAAGTTAATTGGTTAATTAAATTTTTAATTGAATACCCATGATTTTTTTCAATTACCGCCGTGATTAACATTTTTGCCATTTTCAATTAAAAAATTTTTCAATCACAATCGTGATTGAACCCCAAACAATTCCGGACTGGTCAGTTCTCAGAAGAGAAATCGCCCTAAGCCGAATTAGGTGACAGTCCGAAACTATTTGGCGTTCAACTCCTGGTAGTATTGAAAGGCTACGAAGTCTGACCGGAGACTTTAGTCTGGTACCACGGGTGTCAGGAGCCCCTGGAATTTCGGTTCCAGCTTGACAATGGTGAGGACCCAGTGGGGAGCAACGTGGTGGCTGCGGTTTGTACCCAAATCGCAGGTAGTGCATAGGCTCGGCGTGGAGTTGCGTTTTCAACCGGGTGCCGTGATCCACAGATAGGAAGGAGTTTTAGGTAGTGATTTTAGGTAGAACACGTCCAAATACATGGGATCAAATTGGTACTCATATGATGGTTACCACATCGGATGGCCGTTCATAGGTTCAATTTCATGTACGTACGGTCGTTTAAGTCATTTTGGGAGTTTACGAATTGCTAAATTGGTAAAATTTTCTTGTCAGAGAACACGATGTTCGGAAATTGACGTTCATGCAAGCATAGCAAATCCTTTCTTTTTTCAAGTCATATGGGGAGATCGGTCTATATGGAGCCTATATCTAAATATGGTCCGATTTGGACGACATTAAATAAACACGTGTAGAGGTCCATCAAAACTAATTGTTTAAAATTTCATACAAATCGGATGAAAAATACTCCTTTTATGGGCTCAATATTCTATATCTGGAGATCAGTCTATATCGCAGCTATATCCAAATATTGTCCGATCTGTACGATATTCAACAAAAAGGTTTAGAGCGGTACCAGCACTCGCTGTGCCAAATTTCATGGAAATAGGTTAAAAAATGCTGGACCAGATTCGCCAGGAATGGGTAGGGGTCCACCAGAACACACTGTGCCAAATTTCATCGAAATCGGATGAAAAATAACCATTTTATTGCCTCAAGACTTTAAGTCTGGAGATCGGTCTATATAGCGGCTATATACAACTAAATTCCGATTTTATTAGATCAGAAGATCAGGATTATATACAAAAAATACGAAATCATCAAAAAATTTTTGGAAAATGATTTATACCCAAGATGTCTGCAAACATTTAAATACCCAGCTTTTGGATATAAAAGGGTAAATACCCGGGTATTTACCCAATTTACCGGGTATATACCTTTTGGGTATTTACCCATCGCCCATCTCTAATGATAAGTCATTTGATTGCCATTATGGCGTGAATTTCGTTGAATTCCAGCCTTCATTAGCGAAACCATTTTAGGCGTTGTTGCAGTTTTCGTTATAACGGATTATGGTACAGTACACAAACATTTTGTTCACTTTGAGATGTTTGAGTTCGCCAACATTAGCAATCAAACCATAAGGCTTGAACTTCATACCGAATAACTTTCTTTTTAAAGTTAATAAGCAGCAAAAATTCACCTAAAGTTAAAAACTCGACTGGAACCAAAGGATGGTTTGTGCACTGGATGCATTGAATGTGAAGCTACTGTGAATGTCTCTTGGCATTGGGATAGACCACTTAGTAAGACCACTACCGTGAGGTTAAGAGATCTTTTTCTTTAGTCCTCTCCTTCACTATAGTGTTATTCTTGAAGTTAAAAATGAGATGGTAGTGTACATGAAATGTGTCGCTCTCTTTCTCTCGGGCCTTTTTCATACACTTACACATACATAGCTGGATTCCATTCTATCACACAAAACGCCTCGACTAATGGTTCTTTTATTTATTAGTCATCCCCCTACTAATGCTGCTGGGCTAATTTGAGATATTTTTATATTATACTCTGTTAGCTTCTCATTGCAGAAATACGGGGGACAATTCTCCACCATTATTGATTAAAAGCCATTCATTTTGTAATTTGATCAATCCATCAATCTGTGTTTATTCATTCAAGCATACGTTTCTCAGTTGTGACGTTCTGTGATTGATTCATCGACAACTGCAATTAATCACAATATCACGTATCATCGATAACGTAAACAAAATGCATCGATTGTTCTTCCAATTAAATGAAATAGCATTGCCATTCAAACGAACAGTAAAACAATCAGAGTTTGAGAGAATTGAATAGCAGTTAGGCCAATCAATGTGGAAATAAATTAAGAGGTAACAATAATAGGCCATTGTGGGAATATTTTGCAGTTAATACAAAGAATGCCAAAATCCGAATTTTGGCATATTTTCGCTCGTCAAGAGTTTTTGTTCAGTGCCCATGATTGGTCTTCGCAACCATTTGTAGGTCTTGTAGGGTGCAAATTGTAATACAGGATAGCTGACTCGAGGTGACTTTTTTACACTTTTTTTTAAGCAGCTGATAACTGACAGAAGAAAGAATGCAATTACAGAGTCACAAGCTGTGAAAAAATTTGTCAACGCCGACTATATGAAAAATCCGCAATTCCTTTTGGGCAACCCAATACATTATGTTTATTTTATTAACAGCTTATTATGTTGTTTACAAGCCGCCAAAAATAATTGCTTCGGAGTCAAAGGGCTGCGCAAGACTTTTCTTTTCTGCTTTTAAGACACACTAAAAATCATAGAGTATTTCAAGAACTGAACTCTTCGTTTAAAAATGCAACATTGTATGAGACAATTGAGAACTGTGTAAAACAAATAGAGCTACTTGTTCATTTTATTCCATCTTCTTTGTCTCCCTCTTCAGTTGTCTTGAAATACATCATCATATGGGTTCAGTGTTCACGAGTTCAGCAAAAACTGTGATTTTGTGCAGGCCTTTGTTCTGAGTTTATTTCAAAAGAAAGTTATTCGTGATGGAGTTCAAGTGTGATATGGTGCTGGCGTTATATTTGGCTGAAACATCAAAAGGGGCCATTGTTGGCGAACTCGAACACCTTAAAGTGAACAAAATGTTTGTGTATCGCAATATAAATCGTTATAATTACACTGGTAGCGTTGCCTAACGCCATGGTGGTTGTCCAAAAAAACAAAACTGCTACAAACAAAAAACTGCTGAAATAGTTGGGCGTGTTAAGGCTCAAATTCAGCGAAATCCACGCTGTATTGACAATCAAATGGCTTAAGATCTGAAAATATCCCGTAAAAGGAAGCAACATTTCTTGCAAAACGAACTCAAGGTAGCCTTAAAAGTTCCATAAGGCATACCATTTTACACCAAACAAAAAAAAAAAAAGACTTGAAATAGCAAAGGAGTAGCTGCGCCAGCACGAGTTTGGTGAATTTACAAATATCAAGTTCTCTAACGAGAAACAAGTAAGGACGTATTACATTGGACATTGGATATGCAGGCTAAATTTCGAATTTAAAATTTGCTTAAATTTGTTATGTAAAATTGCGATACAAATCCGTACATATTGTGGGAGCCTTAGAGTAAATCGTTGGGCAAATTTTTGAGAAGAAGATCGATCGATAAAAGTATATCTAAAACTGAAGTTGCAAAGTTGCATTTTTGCAACGAAAAGCTCAACGCCCTCATACTGTTTTGGCCTTAATTAGTGATTGCTGCGTAGTGTTGCCATATCTTACAAAGACATCCGATATGTAAAGATACAGCCTTTCAATTGCGTTTGTTGGATACCAGATGACGTAAGTAATAATGGACTTAATCATTCAGTTATATTTTAGTTACAAATAGTGGGCAACAGATGTCGTTGGTCAAAGTGGACTCAATCTTTTTTTGTGGGATTGGATATTTAAAGTGTAATTTTGCATCAGTGAGCACTTAAGCAATATATTCATGGAGTAAATTAAGCCGCACATGCATTGGGCTAGTATATGTATATATATATACTTTTTATATAATAAGTGATAGTGGTGCCATCCCAATGAGTACAATGCCATCTATGCGTTCAAAATTATCCCTAATCGACTTTGTCAAATAGGGTCTGAGAAAAAGTACCGACATCGAACATACTATTTTGTTCGAATCATTGACAAAGATTTTTAATACCATTTGGTATCAATTCAATACCAGACAAAGGAGGCTATTAAGAATTAACGGAGTCACGTTTGTATTCTTCTCATCGCACCAGAAGTCTTGGTGTTACTTAAAATATTGACGCCATTATAAAATATTTATTAAACAAATAAATAAAATGTTTTAATACAATTTGAGTGCGTAAAAACCTGCTCAAATACTCGAAAGAGGTGAAAATGGAAATAGTACAAATTCTAAGGCCATTCTACATCAAAAACATGATAGTCTTTTGCGTGGAAAACCATAATGTGTTGGTGTATTCATATAAAAACCACTTCTGGGAATCAATGGATATGGAAATAATAAATATAAAGTTAGATTAAAATTATTTTCTATGGTTTCGTTTTTGGTTCATTAGGGGGTGGAATGCTCAATAACGGTTTGATACTAAACCAATAACGGTCTGGTGGTAAAACCAATAACGGATTGGTATTAAAACCAATACCAGTTCGCTAATAAGGCTAGTACCAATTGCTTCATCCATACCATCTGGCATTTTTTTTTTGTACCATAGGGTGGTTCTTTACTATCAAAAACATATGGAACGCAAATGAGCACGTTTGGTAAAACCTTTTTCTGGGTGCATCCATCCCAAAGTGCGAAATGTGCGAAAACAACAACTCTCATAAGTATTTTTTTTTACTTATGGTACTACCACACTCTTCATGCTCCCAGCAATACAGCCCTATTTCTTTATAATCAAGCTGTCCTCCGCACCTTAGTTCTCTTGGTGATGAGATGTTTTCCAGATGACGGCAGTCTTTTGGCTGGCGGCTGTACCATTGGCGAATTAGGACGTGGACCATACGGCCAAATACTATTCCAAATACCCTTCTCTTCTCCTTATTATTTTGAATCTTGGGATCGATAACACCAAATCTCTCAATAAAAACAGGTCACACCTTTTTGTATGGCCTGTGTTTTTTTGTACTTTAGTACCACAAGCAACGTCTCTTTTGGTCTAAACTTAAAAATCAAAACACTCAACGACTTTGACAATTCCCCAGAGAATAGCCCAACATCAAATAACCATCCATCAGTTAGTTACTCCATTTACCAGAATTCAAGAGAACTCAATAATGATTTTTATTGTCCTGTTGCTGTTCGAGCAGAAAATACTCATTGAATCCTTTTCAAACAATCCTTTAAGTTACAAATACACACACAAACACAGACATTGACTATCTCATATAATCCCTTTATGTAATCCTTTTATGTGTAATTCCATAGTGTCCTATTTGGTGCTGATTGTAACAATTACTTTGTTGAATTACTTGGTGATTTTGTTTTCACACAATTTTCGCCAGCTCACTAAATACATAGCAGCAAGCATAGCAAGATTATGGCACTATTGTCGTATGTATTCTGGTGGTTGTTGATGATATTTTTAGACAGTAATTTGATTTAAATATAGATACATGAGTTGTAGCAAAGTACATATGAAGTAATAATAGTTTCTTCTTTCAAGGTCTCTTGATCAAAGAATTCTATTTGATTTATAAACAAATTCTTAAAATTAATGACATCCTTGATAAACAAAAACGAAGTACACATGCTTAACCTTCTTTCTTTACTCTATACAAAAAAAAACTTTTGTGACCCTTACTTACCATGTTCGCTCTAAATATTGACATTCATAAATTTTTTCAATGACTCTTAGAACCATTGCTTAACATTATTTTTAATGATCTCTGAGAGTAAAAGAAATGAAAGAGATTTTGTTTTTGTATATGCATATGTACCATGTGTGAGTGCCTATAGAATGTATGGTACATTTATTTTAGCAATAAACATAAACAAATTTGGGTCAACAAGAGTGCAGTGCATCCCATACTTCGTTATGTATGAGCATGTGTTTGTGAATGTTACTTAGCAAGTGCTGCAAAGGGAACAGAGTTGCCCACGATTGGCAAAATGAGGTAACGAAAGCATACAAATGAGCTCACAGTGTGCGTGAGCAATAAATTCATGCACCAACCCTTCTTTCCCTAAAGTCGTATGGCAACTCTGCTTGCTATGCTTGTTTCGCAGGGTTGGCAGATAGTAGGCTGTGATTACACACATAGCAGCAGCATACGTGTACTGACATTAAATAAGCATTCGGTTTTCAATCAGAGCAAAATCAAGCTGTTCCATATCCCTGTAGGTTCACACTTGCAAACACAATCAACAACATGTTTGCTATGAATTTCTACTTTACGCTTCACAAATACGACTGGAATTTGAAGTTTTTTTCCCAATTTTATTTGCCCGCCACTGTTTGAATTTATTTTTAATAGCCTGCCTTCATCGATATCTCATTTACAGCCTGGCTGGCTGGACGGACTAGTGTGGATGGCTCCTGGTTTTGCTTTTATTTGGATCGAGGTCTAAATGCAATTTCGATTTTAATTTTATTTATCTTTGACCATAAAATGTGAAAAAAATCGTTTGAATGGCTTCTACCTATGTTGAGTAAAGTCCTACCCCCTTCGACACCATCACCTCTAGTATCAGCACCAGCGTGCTACCATTACCATTGCCAAACAATAAATATTTATTCGAATGCGCGAGCAAATAAAGTGTTGCAGCCGTAGTACCCAGTCAACCGAAAATCGTAATCGTAATAATAACAATAATACTCGTGCATGTTCGAATAATAATAACAATCGAATTTGTTCCGATAACAGCTGAAAAATAAAAACGTCAGCCATTCTCATAACAATTCTCGCTACATTTTCATTGTGAAAGTACTTTTCACATTGTGAAAGGATCATAAAGAAAGGTGGTTTATGGACGATGGACGATCATAACTTGTTTTTTATGGTATTTGTGTTTGGTGACAAATCGCTCGGAGAGGTGTTATAAAAAATTAGGGGCAAACATAAATCGTTGTTAAGAAAATAAATCGCCCCAAACAAATATGAGGATAAAATTATAAAAAAAAAACAGTAAA
Source organism: Stomoxys calcitrans (assembly GCF_963082655.1). Lineage (NCBI taxonomy): Eukaryota > Metazoa > Arthropoda > Insecta > Diptera > Muscidae > Stomoxys > Stomoxys calcitrans. Next base: position 13,794,952 of record NC_081556.1, on the reverse strand, counting down.
GTATGTTTTTTTATCGAAGTTGTTGTAAACACACAGAAAAATACCTTGCAAGAGGTTGTGTTGGGAAGTTTGCAGGGAATAGAAGTGCGATATGATAAAATATGGGAGCTACACCTTTGTTAGCTACGTTTATTCTATTCATGAGAGTCAACATTCCTTACCAAGTAGCTTATAAGACGAACAAAAGTCAAAGTGTTAATGAGGCAAGGTTGTATGGGTAGTCCAACATATACAAGGTAGCCGACACGAAGTGATACCACACAGTGGGCCATTCTTGCACAGTGGGCCATTCTGTTAATTCTAACTTTAACTTTAAATGCCAAATATCTCAAATACTGTGGTCTTTTTGGATAATCTACTTTTTGATTGAGATTGTATTCATCGTGGGGTTTCTTCATCATAAATAAAGTACCCCGCATCCCTTTTAGTTTTTGCACAGTGGAAAAATATCTCAAATACAGTGGTCTTTTTGGATATTCTACTTTTTGATTTAGATTGTAGGCATCGAGGGGTTCCATCACTGTAAGTGGGTACCCCACCTCCCACTCGGTTTTTGCATCCTTCGGTTAGAATTTTTTAGTGTTGTTGGTCGGTCCGTTAACCATTTCTTACGTTGTTACTGAAAATCTGAAATTGTTGTGGTCTTTCATTTAGTGGCCTTTTGGTTATTTTTTGTGTTTTTTTTTCTATCACTTTCCTTAATATTTTTCTTAATGTTATTTTTGGATCTTTACTGTTAGACTGTTAGCGTAGCTCTGCTAAGCTCGTAACAGAGCTTAGCAGCGCTCTAATACGAGCTTAGCAGAGCTACGGGTTTGTGTCTCAGCTAATTAAAGATAAATTTTTTTCCCTCTCCAGGGTTGCCAACTGACTACTTTTCGCAATAGATTTAGTGCTTTCTATGTCATCAAAAATCCGAAAATGTACCAGCTAGTGTCAAATGAAACGAAGGCTCTAAGTGCGCGCTTCTTGCATTTCTAGTTAGTACTTTAAGAGGCCGAACGCCTAAATCTGGCCGCTTGAAATTTTGCACAGATACTTAATGTCGATGTAGATCGTTGGGGATTGCAAATGGGCTATATCGGTTCAGATTTAGCTCTCAGATAAAACGATCTCCAGGTTTGACGTCTTGAGCACCTGGAAAACGAAATTTTTGTCCTATTTGGCTGAAATTTTGCATGTAGTGTTTCGTTATGACTTTCAACAACTACGGTCCAAATCGGCCTATAACCTGGTATACCTCCCATATAAACCTATCGCCCGATTTGACTTCTTGAGCCCTTACAAGCCGCAAGTTTTGTCCGATTTGGCTGACATTTTGCACTTGGTGTTCCTTTTATGACCACCAACAACTGTGCCAAGTTCGGTTTAAATCGGTCTATAATCTGATATGGCTCCCATATAAACCGATCTCCTTATTTAACTTTTTGAGCCCCTGGAAGACGCAATTTTTGTCCGATTTGGGTGACATTTTGCGCTTGGTGTTACTTTTATGACTACCAACAACTGTGACAAGTCCGTTCCAAATCGGTCTATAACCTGGTATACCTCCCATATAAACCGATCCCACGATTTGACTTCTTGATCCCATACAAGTCGCAAGTTTTGTCCGATTTGGCTAACATTTTGCACTTGGTCTTCTTTAATGACTACTAACAACTGTACCAAATACGGTCCAATTCGGTCTATAACCTGGTATAGCTCCCATATAAACCTATCGCCCGATTTGCCTTCTTGAGCCCTTACAAGCCGCAAGTTTTGTCCGATTTGGCGTACAATTTACATGTGGTGTTCCGTTATGATATCCAACGACTTTGCCAAGTACGGTTTAAATCGGTCGATAACCTGATATGGCTCCCATAGAAACCGATCCCACGATTTGACATCGTAAGCCCTTAGAAACCGCAATTTTATCCAATCTGGCTGAAATTTTGCATTTAGTGTTTCGTTATGACTTCCAACAACTTTGTCAAATACGGACCAAATCGGTCTATAACATGCTTGCATTGTTAAGAAAGTTCATCGCGCCCTTTTTCCATTTTACGACGAAGGTCATAATTGGCTCAATGGGTACCTAAATAAGCAGAATTGTCGATTTTGGAGTAAAGATCAGCCAGAAGAATGGCAAGAGCTACCAATGCAACCAGAAAACATCACAGTTTGATGCGGTTTATAGACTGGTGACATCATTGGACCGTACTTCTTCAAAGATGATACGAATCGTAAGGCGCTAACGTGAAATTATATCCAACTCTTTTTTGGCCAAAATGCAAGAGCTTGACATGTGGTTTCAACCAGACGTTGCCACATGTCACACAGCACGCGTAACAATGGACTTATTAAGAGGCGAGTTGGGTGAACATTTTATTTCACGTTCAACATTTTTATTTAACGCCTTTCGACTATTTTTTGTGGGGCTATGTTAAAGCTCATGTCTATGCAGATAAGCCAGCTTCAATAATTGAAGCATTGGAAAACAACATTAAAGCATTTATTCTTGAGAGGCCGAAATGTTGGAAAGACTATGCCACAATTGGACTAAGCGGATGGACCATTTGAGCCGCAGTCACAATGAACATTTACATGAAAAAATCTTCAAAAATTAAATTATATGGACCGTGCGTGCTATCGATTCAAATGAAGATTTCATGCATTTTTCTGAATTTTATGCTTTTTCATAAACTTTCCTAAATCTCTTAAAAAATCACTCTTTCAAGTGCATGTTAAACAACTTGACGCTGACTCTCGGCTCTTTGTTTGGGTTTTTGCTACTACTCGAGTGGCCGAATACCGAAACTTCTGTGCAATCTGTACAGTTTTCCTCCCGGTTTTCTTTGCACTATTTCCTTGTTTTCGTCCATTAAAAAGTTGTACAATACAAATTTTGCTTGTTAGGTTGCACAGCATTATAGCCGGTGGGCTATGCATATGAATCACAGGTTAATGTTCTATACAAATACCTTTTGTATTAAAAATCAGTTTCTTTGTCATCACTTTAAAGTTCCCCTTGCAAACTGGGATGGTGGTATTCCTTATTCTAAAGATATTTTCTTTTGCGGTGCAGAAAGTAAACAATATTTGAAAATGCCGCAAAGATTAAATTCAACTTGATATAAAAATACAAAAGTAAATGTACTCCATGCACTTTAGTATATGCTAAGTAGGTGTGTATATGTATATTTAAACATGGATCGCTCCTTGGGGGCAAATAATTTATTGTATTTCTTAATGGTTTCGAATGTGCAGAAATGCATGACTTTGATTTAGCGGAAAAAAAACAAGTAAAAGTGTGCAAAGTTCGGCAGCCTCGAATCTTATATACCCCTCACCATGGATCGCATTTATCGAGTTCTTTGCCTGATATCTCTTATAGACAAACAAAGGATAATGGATAAGAATCGCTATGATATTGGAGCCATATCATCTTATGGTCCCATTCGAACAATACTTGGATGTAGAAGATGATAGTAGAAGGCATTATGCAACATTTCAGCCAAATAGGATAAGCATTGCGCCCTCTAGCGGCTGAAGAAATCAAATTGGCAGATCGGTTTATATGGGAGCTATATCAGGTTATGGACTGATTCAGACCGTATTTGGCACGCATGTTTAAGATCATAGAAGACATCGTTGTACAAAATTTTGGCCAAATTGGATAAGAATTACGCCCTCTAGCGGCTGAAGAAGTAAAATCGCGAGATCGGTTTATATGGGAGATATATCAGGTTATGAACCGACTTTTACGTGACTTAGCAAAGTTGTTGGAAGTCATAACCAAACATTTCATACAAAATTTCAGATAAATCGGATAACAATAACGCCCTCTAGCGGCTGAAGAAGTAAAATCGGGAGATCGGTTTATATGAGAGCTATATCAGGTTATAAACCGACTTTTACCTGACTTAGCAAAGTTGTTGGAAGTCATAACCAAACACTTCATGCTAAATTTCAGATAAATCGGAAAACAATTGCGCCCTCTAGCGGCTGAAGAAGTAAAATCGGGAGATCGGTTTATATGGGAGCTATATCAGGTTATGAACCGACTTTTACCTTACTTAGCAAAGTTGTTGGAAGTCATAACCAAACACTTCATGCAAAATTTCAGATAAATCAGATAATAATTGCGCCCTCTAGCGGCTGAAGAAGTAAAATCGGGAGATCGGTTTATATGGGAGCTAATATATCAGATTATAGACCGATTTGGACCATAATTGGCACAGTTGTAAGTCATAACTGAACACCACATGCAAAATTTCAGCCAAAACGGACAAAAATTGCGGCTTCCAGGGGCTTAAGAAATCAAGTTGGGAGATCGGTTTATATGACAGCTATATCAGGTTATCGACCGACTTGGAACGTCCTTGGCACAGTTGTTGTAAGGCGTAACAGAACACCACATGCAAAATTTTAGGCAAATCGGAAAAAATTCAGGCTTCCAGGGGTTCAAGAAATCAAATCGGGTGATCGGTTTTCATGGGTACTATATCAGGTTATAAACCGATTTTGACCGTACTTGGCACAGTTATTGGAACAGAACACTAAGTGCAAAATTTCAGACAATTCGGATGAAAATTGCGGATTCCAGGGGCTCAAGAAGCCAAATTGGGACATCGGTTTATATGGGGGCTATATCCAAATCCGGACCAATATGGTCCATTTGCAATCCCCCATCCATCAATATTAAGTATCTGTGCAAAATTTCAAGCGGCCAGCTTTGCATTTTCGACAACAAGTAAAGAGGCATTAAGTTCAGCCGGGCCGAACTTTGAATACCCATCACCTCGGTTATGTATGTAAACACCCTTTCGTCACAATCCGGTGAAAATTGGATAACTTATGCACCCAAATTCGACACGGACATTGAGTGGTCTAATAAATATAAGCCACTGTTAAATTTTGTATTTCAAATTTCAACAAAATCGGGCAATAAATAAACCTTTTATGGGCTTCAGACCCTTAATCGGCATATCGATCTATATGACAGCTATATCTTAATACAGTCCGATCTTTACCATATTTAGGTCAGATGGCGAGTGGCCTAAAACTACGAATCGGATAAAAAATAAAGCTTTTATGGGCTTCATACTCTTTATCAGGAGATCGGTCTGTATGGCAGCTATATCTGAATAAGTCCGATCCGAACCATGCCATTTATCGGCAGATCGGTCTATATGGCAGCTATATCTAAACATAGTCCGACCTCAACCATATTAAGCTCGGATATCGGGAGGCTCATAAAAACTCACTGTTTCAAATTTCAGCGAAATCGGGTAATAACCAAAGCTTTTATAGGCTATAGACCCTTTATCGGCAGATCGGTCTGTATGGCAGCTGCTTCTAAATATAGTCCAATCTGAACCATATTTGGGTCCTATGTTGGGAGGCCTAAAACTACTCATCGTTTTAAATTTCATCGAAATCGGTTACAAAATAAAGTTTTTATGGGCTTCAGACTCTTAATCGGGAGATCGATCTATAAGACAGCTATATCTAGGTATAGTCCGATCTAAACTATACTTAGATCAAATGTCGGGACGCTGAAATTAACCCGCTGTTTTAAAATTGAGCGAAATCGGGTAATAAATAAAGCTTTTATGGGCTTTAGACCCTTTATCGGCAGATCGGTATATATGCCAGCTTTATCTAAATATAATCCGATCTGAACCATATTTGGGTCAGATTTCGGGAAGACTTAAGCTGTTAAAATCATGTCTTCCAACAAAATTAAAAAAAAATGACTAAAGTATTCAAAAAAGTAACAGGCAACCATAAAAAGTAGCATAGAAAAATTTTTTTTAGCAGACTGGAAATTAACAGTTAGGAATTTTTGCTAATACAGCAGTAATGTCTGTTTTCCCATTTTGAGCAGAAAACAACTGCTGTTTTAGCAAACATTTTTGCTGTTTTGAATAACAAATTTGGTTGAGTGTACCTTTCATTTGATATCCATATTTTATCAATCGGTTAAGATGTCCAGCTGGAGGGTTTTGGCGCGTGGGGAAGCCCCTCAGACAATAAGGAATAAATTTTTATGTCAGATTTGTACTCCACTTTTAAATATTTCAATTTGATACTGATATTGCCCAAAACGGTAAAAGTCTACTCTTAATTACCATTCATTTGATACCCATATTGTCCCAATCGGTAAACATGTCCGATCGGGTGAGTTTTGGGATGGGGCGTCCCCCAGGTTATTTGATCCCAAAATGTTATACCAATTTCGTGTTTTCGGGGCACGAAATATTGGGTTGCCCAAAAAGTAATTGCGGATTTTTTAGAAGAAAGTAAATGCATTTTTAATAAAACTTAGAATGAACTTTAATCAAATATACTTTTTTTACACTTTTTTTCTAAAGCAAGCTAAAAGTAACAGCTGATAACTGACAGAAGAAAGAATGCAATTACAGAGTCACAAGCTGTGAAAAAATTTGTCAACGCCGACTATATGAAAAATCCGCAATTACTTTTTGGGCAACCCAATACTTCGCTTAAATAGGTGCACTCATCTCCGAGATCAGGCGTTTTTGAAAATGGTGTGTGGTGGAGGGTTATATCTAGATATAGCCCGATTTAGCCCATCTTTGAAATTAACCTGCCTATGGACAAAAAAAGGATCTGTACAAAGTTTCAGCTCAATATCTTTTTTTAAAGACTGTAGCGTGATTTCAACAGACAGATGGACGGACAATATATATACTTTATAGGATCGCCATCGGATATTTCGACCCCCATCCTTCGATGGTGGGTATAAAAAACTGCGTGCAAAATTTCAGCCAATAACTAGCCAATATATATGTATTGGGTTGCCCAAAAAGTAATTGCGGATTTTTCATATAGTCGGCGTTGACAAATTTTTTCACAGCTTGTGACTTTGTAATTGCATTCTTTCGTCTGTCAGTTATCAGCTGTTAATTTTAGCTTGCTTTAGAAAAAAAGTATATTTGATTAAAGTTCATTCTAAGTTTTATTAAAAATACATTTACTTTCTTTTAAAAAAATCCACAATTACTTTTTGGGCAACCCAATAATTTAGAGTACTTCTTGATCTTTTTTTCTTTCATATTCGCTATCTACTCGTCCATATCTTTAATTTGATACCCATATTGCCTAGGTTCAAGAGGGTTCCAAATTCGCAAGACCCCGTAGGTCCTTCCCGGATCAAAACTTTGAACCTTTGTTTACATATTCGTGATCTACTAATCAATACCTTTCATTTGATACCCATATTGCCTAGGTTGGACTACTTCCCCCTCAAGGGGGGTTTTTGGCCCCTAGGGGGTTCACGGACCCGATCCCCAAAAACGGACTTCATATTCGAGTTCCTGCGGTCAAAATTAGGGGGTATGCAAAAAATTTTGGTTTTTATGCGAACTACCCTGTAAAATACAGTTCAGCCAATGGCTGATTGTTCGACCGCCATCATGATTTTTATATACCGGACGGACATAACTAGAGTTTCCAGCTTTAGTACGGTAGACTAAGGCTCATATCTGTCATACTCATACACACAATTACAAAACAATTTCTCTTCTCGGGATATGAGTTTCTACAGTATTATGCAAAATTTCTGCCAAATAGGATAAGCATTGCGCCCTCTAGCGGCTCAAGAAATCAAATTGGCAGATCGGTTTATATGGGAGCTATATCAGGTTATGGACTGATTCAGACCATATTTGGCACGCATGTTTAAGATCATAGAAGACATCGTTGAACAAACTTTTACCTGACTTAGCAAAGTTGTTGGAAGTCATAACCAAACACTTCATGCAAAATTTCAGATAAATCGGATAACAATTACGCCCTCTAGCGGCTGAAGAAGTAAAATCGGGAGATCGGTTTATATGGAAGCTATATCAGATTATGAACCGACTTTTATCTGACTTAGCAAAGTTGTTGGAAGTCATAACCAAACACTTTTTGCAACATTTCAGATAAATCGGATAACAATTGCGCCCTCTAGCAGCTGAAGAAGTAAAATCGGGAGATCGGTTTATATGGGAGCTATATCAAATTAAGAACCAATTTAAACCAAAGTATGGTTAGTTGTTGAAAGTCAAAAGAAAACACTTCACTCAAAATTTCATGGAAACATGGACCGAAATGGCCCATTTAACATCCCAAACGATCTACACTTATAGGAAGTAGTCATGCAAAATTTCAAGCGCCTAGCTTTATTCCTTCGAATGTTAATATCGAAGTATTACCAAACGGAGGGACAAAGCTAAATCGATTTATAATGTCAAGACGATCAAGAATATATATACTTTGTAGAGTCTCAGATCAATACTTCGATGTGTTACTTCAAACGGAACGACTATGGTGGAGGGTATAAAAAAGTATATCGAAGAGAATATACAAAGAGAAATTTGGGAAAAATTTTGAGAAATATTTTTATAGAATGGAAATTTTGACTAAATTTCCTATAGCGAAACATTTTGATAAATGAAACGAATGATGCTACAGATGCTACTTTGGACTAAGTAAGCAGTTTAGAAACAATGCACCTCTCGACGCACGAAGATTACACCATACAAGACACTGATACTACCCGTGCTGTTATATGGTTCTGAAGCATGGTACTTGTGAAAGCAGACGAGGCAATGTTTGGAGTGTTTGAGAGAAAGATTCTTCGTAAAATATATAGACCAGTTTGCGTTAAAGGGGAATATATGCGACGTATGAACCACGAGCTGTATGTAGACGATAGCATAGTTACACGCATCAAAATACAACGGCTGCGTTGGCTAGGTCATGTTGTCAGAATGGATGAAGAAGCTCCAGCAAAGAAGTCTTTTGAAGGCAAACACGGTGGTACACGCAAACCGGGAAGACCAGAAGCCTGATGGAAAGATAAAGTGGTGGGAGACACCTCGAAACTTGGCGTCAGAAATTTTAGAATGAGCGCAGAAGATCGAGGCGCTTGGAACGCTATTCTACGTTCGGCTAGTGGAACAAATATTCTGTCATAGTAAATTAAAGTAAGGTAAGAAAAATTTTGAGAAAAGTTCTTATGGGAAAAATGTTGACAAAATTTCTCGTAGGAAAGAGATTTTGACCAAATTTCCCATAGCAATGACACTTCAATAAAACTTTGGCAAAGAAATTTTAACAAAATTTCTCATAGGATAGGAATTTTGACAAAATTTGATGATCAAGAGACCGGTTTATAGGTGGGCAATATCAAGTTATACGCTGACATGGACCGTACTTGGAACAGTTGTTGAAAGTCATAACAGAACACCACATTCAAAATGTTAGCAAAATAGGACGGAAATTGCGGCTTCCAGGGGCTCAAGAAGTCAAATCTGGAGATCGGTTTATATGGGATCTAAATAAGGTTATAGACCGATTGGGACTATAGGATTTATATGGGAGCTATATCAGATTATAGACCGATTTGGACCATAATTGGCACAGTTGTAAATCATAACTGAACACCACATGCAAAATTTCAGCCAAATCGGACGAAAAATGCGGCTTCCAGGGGCTTAAGAAATCAAATCGAGTGATCGGTTTACATGGGTGCTATATCAGGTTATAAACCGATTTGGACCATACAGCGTACAGTTATTGGAAGTCATAAAGGAACACTAAGTGCAAAATTTCAAACAATTCGGATGAAAATTGCGGATTCCAGTGGCTCAAGAAGCCAAATTGGGACATCGGTTTATATGGGGGCTATATCCAAATCCGCACCAATATGGTCCATTTGCAATCCCCAAGGGCCTCCATCAATATTAAGTATCTGTGCAAAATTTCAAGCGGCCAGCTTTGAATTTTCGACAACAAGTAAAAACGCATTAAGTTCAGCCGGGCCAAACTTTGAATACCCATCACCTCGGTTATGTATGTAAACCCCCTTTCGTCACAATCCGGTGAAAATTGGAAAACTTATGCACCCAAATTCGATACGGACATTGAGTGGTCTAATAAATATTGGGTTGCCCAAAAAGTAATTGCGGATTTTTCATACAGTCGGCGTTGACAAATTTTTTCACAGCTTGTGACTTTGTAATTGCATTGTTTCTTCTGTCAGTTATCAGCTGTTACTTTTAGCTTGCTTTAGAAAAAAAGTGAAAAAAAGTATATTTGATTAAAGTTCATTCAAAGATTTATTAAAAATGCATTTACTTTCTTTTAAAAAATCCGCAATTACTTTTTGGCAACTGTTGAATTTTGTATTTCAAATTTCAACAAAATCGGGTAATAAATAAACCTTTTATGGGCTTTCGAACCATATCCGATCTTTATCCGTATAGTCCGATCTTTACCATATTTAGGTCAGATGGCGAGTGGCCTTAAACTACGAATCGGATAAAAAATAAAGCTTTTATTGGCTTCATACTCTTTATCGGGAGATCGGTCTATATGGCAGCTATATCTAAATATGTCCGATCCGAACCATATTTCGGACGGATATCGGGAGAGCCAAAACTACGCCCTATTTCAAATTTCAACAAAGTCGGATAAAAAAATAAAGCTTTTATGGGCTTCAGACCCTTTATCGGCAGATCGGTCTATATAACAGCTATATCTAAACATAGTCCGACCTCAACCATATTAAGCTCGGATATCGGGAGGCTCATAAAAACTCACTGTTTCAAATTTCAACGAAATCGGGTAATAACCAAAGCATTTATAGGCTATAGACCCATTATCGGCAGATCGGTCTGTATGGCACCTGCTTCTAAATATAGTCCAATCTGAACCATATTTGGGTCCTATGTTGGGAGGCCTAAAACTACTCATCGTTTTAAATTTCATCGAAATCGATTAAAATATAAAGTTTTTTTGGGCTTCAGACTCTTAATCGGGAGATCGATCTATATGACAGCTATATCTAAGTATAGTCCGATCTGAACTATATTAAGGTCAAATGTCGGGAGGCTGAAACTAACCCGCTGTTTTTAAATTCAGCGAAATCGGGTAATAAATAAATCCTGTATGGGCTTTAGACTCTTTATCGGTATATATGGCAGCTATATCTAAATATAATCCGATGTGAACCATATTTGGGTCAGAATTCGGGAAGACTTAAGCTATTAAAATCATGTCTTCCAACAACATTTCTAAAAAAAATGCCTAAAGTAATCAAAACAAGTAACAGGCAACCATAAAAAGTAGCATACAAAAGGTTTTTTTAGCAGACTGGAAATTAGCAGTAAGTAATTTTTGCTAATACAGCAGTAGTGCCTGCTTTCCCATTTTGAGCAAAAAACAACTGCTATTTTAGCAAACATTTTTGCTGTTTTGAATAACAAATTTGGTTGAGTGTACCTTTCATTTGATATCTATATTGTATCAATCGGTAAATATCATCTGCTGGGGAAGCCCCACAGACACTTAGGAATAAATTTGTATGTCAGATTTGTACTCCACTTTTAAATATTTTTAATTTGATAACCATATTGCCCAAAACGGTAAAAATCTACTCTTAAATACCTTTCATTTGATACCCGTATTGTCCCAATCGGTAAACATGTCCGTTCGGGTGAGTTTTGGGATGGGGCATCCCCCCAGGTTATTTGATCCCAAAATGTTATACCAATTTCGTGTTTTTGGGGCACGAAATTCTTCGCTTAAATCGGTGCACTCATCTCCGAGATCTGGATTTTTTGAAAATGGTGTATAGTGGAGGGTTATATCAATATATAGCCCGATTTAGCCCATCTTCGAAATTTACCTGCCTATGGACAAAAAAAAAGGATGTGTGCAAAGTTTCAGCTCAATATCTCTTTTTTTAAGACTGTAGCGTGATTTCAACAGACAGATGGACGAACATTTTATATACCTTATAGGGTCGCAAACGAATATTTCGATGTGTTGCAAACGAAATGACAATATGAATATACCACCCATCCTTCGATGGTGGTTATAAAAAACTGCGTGAAAAATTTCAGCCAATAACTAGCCAATATATATGTAATTTAGAGTCCTTCTAGATCTTTATTTCTTTCATATTCGTTATCTACTCGTCCATATCTTTAATTTGATACCCATATTGCCTAGGTTTAAGAGGGATCCAAATTCTCAAGACCCCGTAGGTCCTTCCCTGATAAAAATGTTTGGCCTTTGTTTGCATATTCGTTATCTACTAATCAATACCTTTCATTTGATACCCATATTGCCTAGGTTGGACTACTTCCCCCTCAAGGGGGATTTTGGCCCCTAGTGGGTCCACGGGCCCGATCCCCAAAACCGGACTTCATATTCGGGTTCCTGGGGTCAAAATTAGGGGGTATGCAAAAATTTTGATTTTTAGGCGAACTACCCTGTAAAACACAGTTCAGCCAATGGCTGATTGTTCGTCCGCCATCATGATTTTTATATACCGGACGGACATAACTAGAGTTTCCAGCTTTAGTACGGTAGACTAAGGCTAATATCTGTCATACTCATACACACAATTACAAAACAATTTCTCTTCTCGGGATATGAGTTTCTACCGTAAACACCAGTATAGGTGAACATGCTTTCTATTAAATCACACCTAATCATACGGGATTAGCTAGCGCTAAACATAAGGAAAATTCGTATACGCAAAAAAAAATACATTTTTTGCTGTAGGAATTTTCTCTAAAAAATCCCCAATTTTTACTTTTTTCCCATCAAAATCCACGTACCCTAAATGAGAAAAAATTTTCCCCGATCACGAAAAAAAATCCCCTGTTTGGGGAAATTTCCCTTAGTCTGACAACACTTGGTCAAGAACATACTTGTTTATATGCTGTGGCCATACCGTAAATGTTGCATCTTTACCATTTTCTCTTCAAATCATTCTTTTTTTCCTTTTTCCCACATTATCTTCATATTTAATTAACCAAACATAAGAACATCAACTTGATGATGATTCTTAATTCGAATCGGAACAAAAATTCCACTTAAACAACATTTAATTGGTTGTGTGTACTTACTTTTTTCTTCAAACGCCGATTTGGTGGCTGTTAACGATAGCGGCTTCCTACGCAATCCACCATAATGCTGCAGCTGATGCAATGGATCACCACCAATAAATGTGGTCGGCGATTGTATGGCCCCTGTTGAACTGACACTTGTCGCGCCGCGTAAATCCACATTGAAACGAGAACTGGCACTACCAGTTGGCATGGAGGCAGATGGAGCCTCTTTATTATTGTTGTTGCTGTTGTTGTTAGTATTGCTATCCTTATTGACAGTGGCGGCAGCAGGCTGATTTATATTGCTAGCAGAAGTAGCGGCAATACCATTTCCTTCGCTGCTGCTACTGCCGCTGCTGCCAGCATTAGTCTCATGTGCAGCTGTATCCACAAATATATCTCCAACTAGTGAGCTGCTCTTCACCAATGGCATATCGCCATGGCTAAGGGCGGCTATGGCGGAGCCGTGGGCAACCGCGCCCCTCCATGACAGACAATTGGTTAAAATTAACACAACATAAAGAAACATTTTCAAATTTACAACACTTGATATGGTAAACGTGATGGCAACATTACGCGACGACGGCATTGACGACGGCGACGACGACGGCGACGACGACGGCGACGACGACGACGACGACAATAGCGAAAAAACCGGCATTTTGAACGCAGACGATGACGTCGACCGAGTCGACGTCAATGCTCTGTTAAGCATCTCACACAAAACAAATGATGCTGCTGAGAGTTTATTTAACACACTTCTCTTATTTTTTTGGGGTATATTCGTTTGGAACTTTTTCTCGATTTTATATCTTTTTTTTTGCTAAAGCAGTGGTAGAGCAATTGGTATAGATTTGCCTGAATATTTATTTGGCTTTTCTTTTTTTAGAGCATGATTCTTATTTTTCCATCTATTTCTGTGTATATTTTTAAACACTCTTTTCTTTTTCTCCTCCTTCACCTCTGCTGGCGAGGATGCCTCTGTGAGCGATATATTGACAATTATTATTTCTTTTTACACTTTCTTTCCTCTTTTTGATGTATTCTAAACAACAACTCGTTAGCTGCTTTCCTCCTATTGCGTTACTTTCCGCTCTCTTCTGGCACACTCTCTATGGCTCTTGCTCCCACAATTCCACAAGATTGTTTATTTCTTTAAAAGCCATACAAAGAAGACATGCTGCACAAACAACAATAACAACAAGCAACTAATAATGCACAACGGGGCAGCATTGAAGAGGTGAGGGTTTCTTATTTTTTTTTTTTTTTTGTTAACAACACCACACAACACTTTGCACTTTGATATGGCGACTGCGACGATGGCGTTGGCTATGTTGGTGCACAACTTGGCTGCCAAACTCGCCTTTGTTTAGATGGTATTTCAACATACACAAACACTTTTTTTTTCTTTGTTTTAACCATACACCATATTGGTTGTGTTATTAATGAAACACTTTCCTCCTTATTTCAATTCGAACAAATTTAATATTTAATACAAGTTGAGATGATTCTTCTTTTTATATCACTCTAGCACCACCAACACACTAACACGCTTACACGACAGGGTCAGAGAAATTACGCGGCGTTGCCATCCATCACTCTCAACATTTGAACACGAAATGATGAGAGCCCAAGAGCCAGCAGTAATAGCAACCTATGAAGAGGCTGTTTGCTGGTGCGGCCGCTGCTGCTGCTCCTTTGCGACTGCAAGCAGTGTTGGCAAATTTGTGTAACCTGAAGATGAGAGATTGGTACAATAGTACTAAATATGGAACAACTTTAAGGTTTGGAGGATAATGGTATTAGGTCAAGGGAACTGAACTCCAAACTGGGGCCGATTTACCATTTACAAATCTCTCTATTGTGAATTATGTATATCTTTATTGAATGAAACTTTTTGAGATTTAAGGACGCAAATGTTTAAATCGATCATAATTTATAAAAAAAATTATATTAAAATGTTTATAAAAATGGAATAACATCCATTAAATACGAGATGAAATTTCATTTGATTCGAAAGCGCACTCGATCAAGTATGCGGTAATTCGGCCCCTGTTTTGAGTTGTTAAGCGAAATGTTTTTTAGGGGCCAGTTTTAATCTCATATATCACGAGAGATGAGTGGGTCGATTTATGGGAATTTTTGTTTGCAGTTTTATTAATAGTAACACAAATCACATCCATCTAATGACAGTCGGTTGTACTTATCGGATTTAACCGATGAAATCCCTCTTTGGCAAGGCCTGCCGTCTCGGTATACAACACACTGTTACAACAACAACAAATCACATATTTTAATATGGGGTCAAGTACCTAAGGGTTACGCCCATCCCCAAAAAACCTTCGCCCAACGGGCATATAGACCCACCGTTGCAAAGTGGGACTTAAATAAAAGGTACTTATTAAAAAACTGAGTACGAATCTAATGTAGGGTCAAAAGTCCAAAAAACCGAAAGACCGATCGGAACAATAGGTCTGTTTTATTAACAAAATAAGCTGATTTTCTTGATATAAGACTTAAATGAAAAATAAATTTTTGGAATTGAAGTGAGTACAAAATTAAGGGCCAAATGTAAGTGGGCCCGCTTGGTACTGGTTGGTTTTTATGCCCTTTTCGGATAGGCCCTACATATACCTGAATAAAACTGATGGAATGACATTATTGATATAACTCCATTAATGTGGTAGTAGATATGACAACATCCTTCTTCGAATTTAATATATATCTCGTCGGTTTCTATATCTTTTTATACACTTCTACCGATGTACATATTCCATCTTTGGTAATCAGCTTAAACTAGGTGGCAACATGCATGTTTATTTACAATTTGTTTTTCATTTTTATTCGTAAACAAATCTTCCATTGACATTTTCAGCAACATTTTCGGATTTGAAACATGTTGCATTTGGTTTATGTCCCAGATAAAGAAATGAAATAACTTTTTATTCTCGACAGATGTCGTTAGTAATTTACTTTTGTAAATGTTTGTTTGTCACATTTGTCAACACACTTTCACTGGCGTATTTGCATGTTTAGCCAAGGTACATCAGTAGAAGGTAATGTTGTCCATCCTCTTAAGTTACCAAATTCTCAAAAAGTTCTGTTGTTGTAGAAAATAAAGTATTCGCACGAGTTTTTGGTATAATTTTGGACAATTTTTTCAGTTCGTAAGCACACATACTATGAAAGTACACTTGGTAAAATTAAACAAGGCAAAAAAACGGCGCTACATGCCACACAAGCAACGAAACCATTGCTTTTTTACGGGAAACTTTCCTGGCCGTGTTATATCTGGAGGAGGTGATCACAATTGGCCACCGTGATCTTGTGATCCAATAACTTGCGAGTTCTTCATTTGAAGCCTCTTAAATTGACAACCCTGCGTCGATTCAAGACCTCAAGGATAGAATTCGTGACGCTATAGTAGATATAGGGCAGACACTTGCGATTTTACTATGGAAAATTTTATGTAGGCCATTTGACAGATGTTCTTTTTCATTGCTAATGGCATACCTTCCCCTTTATAATGAAATAAATGAATGCGTGTTTACGTGAGAATATGCGAGAAAGAAGATAACAACAAAGAGAATGTAAACAAAAATCTGACATCTTAATACCGTCAAATCTGGCGGCTTATTAACAGCTGTTCGCGTGAGACCACCTTTTTAAATCCTTCTTGACCAAACCCTATATAAATTTGCCTAGCATTGGCGAGTGCCCAAAAAGTAACTCGTATTACCTTTTTAACTGTACCTTGACAACAACAAGAAGAAAGCCAGCTGTCAATAGTTAGCCGCCAATATTTACATTAGCAAATAAAATAAATGTGAGAACACAAAAAGACTAGAAACAAAATGCTAGAACCGGGTGTCATAAAAAAGCTAGACGAAACGGTGGTCAACCGCATAGCAGCCGGCGAAATTATACAGAGACCTGCGAATGCTTTAAAAGAACTTCTGGAGAATAGTTTGGATGCAAAATCGACCTACATACAAGTTACTGTCAAATCTGGCGGTCTCAAATTGCTGCAAATTCAGGATAATGGCACCGGCATTAGAAAGGAAGATATGCCAATAGTTTGTGAGAGGTTTACTACATCCAAATTAACCACATTTGAAGATTTGACAAAGATAGCAACATTTGGTTTTCGTGGAGAAGCTTTGGCCAGCATGAGCCATGTAGCCCATCTGACGATACAAACCAAAACTACCAAGGAGAAATGTGCATACAAGTATGTATGTAAATTTCTATTGAAATATCAATTATTAGCAATAAATGAGTCTCATTTACAGGGCTTCCTATGAAGATGGCAAGTTAAAGGCACCACCAAAGCCTTGCGCTGGTAATCAAGGTACTATTATAACCATAGAGGACTTATTCTACAACATGCCACAAAGGAAACAATCATTGAAATCAGCTAATGAGGAATTCCAAAGAATTTCAGATGTTTTGTCCAAATATGCTGTGCATAATCCCAAGGTGGGATTTTCTTTGAAACGCTTTGGAGAGCAGCCTTCGGTGAAAACTCCTCCCAATAGTACAACGGAGAGTAATATTCAGACAATATTTGGTGCAACAATTGCCAAGGAGTTAATGCCGGTAGAGCTTAAGGATGAGGTGCATAAATTCTATATGACAGGATACATAACCAAAGTGAATTATAATGCCAAAAAGGGTATTATGTTGTTCTTCATAAATCATAGGCTGGTGGATCTAGCAGGTGAGGCAATCAACTTTTTTGAAAATTTGGACAAAATTTCGTTTCTATAGAAAATTTGGTCAACATTTCAAATTTCTTTGCTATGCGAATTTTTATCAAAATTTCTTTGCTATGCGAAATCTTATCAAAATTGCATATCATAGGAAAATTTGTCGTTTAGGTTCTTCCCAGCCAAACTTACTACGTTTGAATTTATTTTTAGCCCTAAAGAATGCCATTGATAGCGTCTACAGCTTATACTTACCCAAAGGTATGCACCCTTTTGCTTATATCAGCCTGGAAATAAATCCCTCAAACATTGATGTCAATGTCCATCCCACAAAACATGAGGTACATTTCCTATATGAGGATGATATTGTGGAAAAAATCAAATTAAACATTGAAGCTCAATTGCTTGGTAGCAATGATACGCGTACTTTCTACAAACAACTGAAAATTCCTGGCATTTCCCTAGACTCAACAACAGTGGAAGAGGAACTCCCTTTGAAGACCATAAGCGTTGAACGTATAAATCCTCAAAATATGGTACGCACCGATAATAAAGAACAAAGTATTTTGAAATTTCTAAATGTTGAAGGGGTCAAGCTTAACGATTCCGGTTGTTCAATGAGTTTGAGTGGTTCCAGTATGGCTTCGGCGGAGGAAAGTTTTCGTGATGTGGCTGCCAGAAAATCGAAAGAGGTTAAACTAACCAGCATTTTGAATATGCAAAAGAAAATTGAAAATGGTTGCTCTGTGGAAATACGAAAGATTGTGAAAGAGATGGTATTTGTAGGCGTGGTGGATAAAGAATTTGCTTTGTTTCAGCATGAGACCAGGCTATATATGGCCAATACCATAAAATTAAGGTAAGGGTATAGAAAAACCGACAATATTCCTTTCCAATCAATCTTCTCATATTTTTAGTGAGGAACTATTTTATCAGCGCTTGCTATATGAATTTGAAAACTTTTCCATGATCACCATTAAACCAGCTGCATTGCGCATAAAGGATTTAATAAAATTGGCTTTGGAAACCCCCGAAAGTGGTTGGTCCGAAGATGATGGTGATAAAGATGAGCTGGCTGCCAGAGCTGAGGAAATCCTTATAGAAAAATCCGCCATATTAAGGGAATACTTTTCCATGAATATAACAGACAAAGGCTATTTGGAAAGCTTACCTTCTCTTTTGGCCCAGCATATGCCGAGCAAGACATTTCTGCCCATCTATGCTCTAAGATTGGCCACAGAAGTTGAATGGGAAACAGAAGAGGAATGTTTTGAAACATTTTGCAGAGAAACTGCTCGTTATTATGCTATGATTTCCGAATACGAATTACAAACAGAGCCCAAACGTCACAAATGGATGGTAGAACATGTTATATATCCAGCATTTAAAAAATATCTGCTACCTCCACATAGTCTAAAGAAATATTTCTACGAGTTGGCAAATCTGCCGGCCTTGTATAAAGTTTTTGAAAGATGTTAAGGAATTATAAGAATTTTAAGATTACACAAAAATCAGCGTTACTTAGAGTACATTTCCAAGAAATATTATATTATTAAAATTATGTGTCTATTATAAGAATAGTGGTAGTCCCTTTAGAAGTTAATGCATGCCAAAACATAAAGGATAAATAAATTAAAAAATTATTAATATTTAAAAGGAAGAAATTCGATTCATTTGGACAAGGAAATAATAGAGAAGACAAACACGTCTTTGTCTTGGAAGAGACATATTTCAGAGTGGCTATTCAGTATACCTCTGATAAGTGCCGAAATTGAAAAGAACCAGGTACCCAGGTTCTGTTCGCTAGAACCGCCTCACAACTCCTACTGAGCAACAGTTGATGACAATGTGCAGAATGTGTGTCCCGATTGTCACCTGTCCAGCCAGATCTACTCGACTCAGACCGATATGCCTCTGGGCGCAGCCCACCTAAGTCGCAGGAACTTGGATCCGGATATTCAACAGAACGAAGCTGATGAAATATAAAACACAACACACTGCTACACCAACAACAACTGCTTCCTTCATCGCTAGATGTCAGTAAAGTGTAACCAATGAATAGGCTGGATGCATTTTCGGACGTGTTCTGGCTTATTAACTATACAGGAATATAGTCAATCCCATGACAGCCGGTTGTACGTACCGGATTCACCCGATGGAGTCCTTCAACGGCAAGGGCTGCCGTCTCAGTGTACAACACACTGCTACGACAACAACTACAACAGGAATATAGTCATAAACACAACGTTGCAAGGTGCCGGCCAAAAACCTATGCATTGAAGAACCCGCGGCAAATCTAATACAGCAGACGTCCATTCAATTCCTATTAGGCTAGAATGAATGTCAATGTGCTATATGTATGTTCGGCAAGTAACAAGGGACCACCTTTCGGCTGCCCAGATAACCGTACTCGACTTACAACTAGATGACTCTGCAAGCACCACATCCGTAGTTCCATAGTTGGTAGATCTGGATATATAATACGACCTAGCAAAGAAATTAAGGATGAAGACATAACAATTACATATATAACAAAACTTAAATCGAGTAGCACCTACATAAAAAGTCTCACCTCTCCATGAATATTCACAGCATTGACTGCTTACTTCAAAAAACTGGAATATAAGTTATAACAAATTGCATTTCAAAATTAGAAATTACTTTATTAAAACATCACAAACAAAAACTAGTACATAAATACTTTACTCTCTTCTTCGTCATTTTAAAACAGTAATGGTCAAATACACACAAACACACTACTGCACATAAGTACATAAGTGTGTAGGTACAAAAGAGCTTATAAGCCTATGGGCTTGGAAATATTATGCTTGTATTTCAGTATGCCCACCACTGTTTTAAACTAATCTACAAGTTTGGTTGTCGTAAACGTTGTTCACGTTGTGCATTAGCTACATGTTCTTTTAACATGCGCATAATTTCATTTTGATATTCTGGCGGCGTGGGTTTGTTATCAGTGGCCCAATAGTAGATATCCCAATCGTTTGTGACGCCATTAATCAATTTATCATATTGGTCCGTGAGTTCAGCATTTAAATCCTTAAGGTATTTAGATACAAAAGTGCTCAAAAGTAAATCGTTTTCCAACATGCCACGCTTGCGGGATTGATAGACCAATCTAGAACAAAAATTAAATAAAATTATTGATTCTCATTGGTATGTGTACTACTCTACAACTCAAACCTTTGCTTTTTAATATCCAAGGGTTCATCTGCCTTAAAGGGATATTCCGGTAAGGGTAGATAGTCGGGATCTTCATAATCAATGATGGGAACATCAGCATGATTTACCACCTCTTTCTTGCCATCTTTACCATCACCTCCAGCAGCGGAATAGCGTTGCGTTCTTGCAAGCAGAGGTGTCAAGCAACGTTGACCTACGGTTGTCTGAAATGCAAGCCGCATCATTATGCAATGTTAATTACAAAAATGCATTTCACTTATAAGTAAATAAAAACATACCATTAACTGGCGTATCATGTTTATTGTGGGCGTAGAAAGTTCTAGTTCTAGGAAGGAAACTTTTTGTCAATTATAGGCCTCTTACGCTCTCCCAAACTTGTCTTTGCGATGTTTATTACAACTTCTGTCCTGCGAGGCGTAATTTCAAAATAAATACACATGTATCAGATGTTTCGTAGAGTTGCCATGTATTTAAAATACTTAGAAAATGTGATTTTTTTAGGGGTACAGTTATCAGCAATTGCACATACCCAAGGGATGTTCTCAACATAAATACTCATTGAACAACTCTGTTTTTGTAAAAGTAAAAGCGGCAACTCTGCTCAAGCCTGAACAGTTGAACGTTGAGTATTGTTTTAAAATGAAGAAATTGTGTTGAAATAAAAGTGTGAAGTGATTTTTATCAAGAAAATTAATAAAACAATTAACTATTTGTGAAGGCTGTGCAATTTTTATATAAAATAATTGAATGCTCTTAATGTTAAAGTGCATAGTGAAGAATTGAATAAGCCAAAGTGGGCAAAAACGTTCTGCTCGAGCATGAATTAATGAAATGGTTTTTGTGAAGAAAATTATTAATGCAATTATTAGTTATATGTGATTACTGTGGAATTAGGGTTCACTTCTATTTGTGAATCCTGCTGTGGAATTAAAAAAAGTCAAAAGCTAAATATGTGTATTTGCATAGTGAAGAAATTCAAGAGCTAAGATCGGCCAACAGATCAAAAGCGCAGTGTGTATTAACGCAAAATTAGTAGCAGAAATGGACGCAAATGGAAAATAAAGCCAAAATGAAAGGTAAGAAATGTCACAAGAATCATTCGAACCCCACTATAATCGGTTTTACGTATCGGGATCACTCCTGGAGAAGCACTGCTTCGCAAATATGCGCTACAACAACAACAACAAGCATTTTAATACGCAGTGAAAAAAGCAGCAGGGAACGTAACTTTCAACCACGTAGTTGTAGTTGTTGCATCTTCATCTTTAATTAGTTGTCTAGGTTAAGTTAAATTTCCAGGTCCTGGAGCACATCATTTTGGTTGGCGTGCATCCGGAGAAATTTGATCGTCGAGTATTACATGTCTAGGTTATGTTAATTATCCAAGTCCTGGAGCACATCATTTTGGGTGGCGTGCATCCGGAGAAATTTGATCGTCGAATATGATGCAGATGAACAGTTGAAGTATTGTCCCTATTTACAAGCGGGAGACATTCCTAACATGTTGACATTAATCTCTGCCCAATAGGAATTCCGGCAGCTGTCTTTGGCCAAATGAAGTTAAGGTAAAACTACTTTGGCTTGCTCAGGGAAGCTAACTTCTTTAACTTCCCAACATAATAGTTTATGTTTTTGGATATACTTGCCCATCGCTTCACGTGAAAATGAAGATTCAACCTGACATCTCTGGGCTGTTCCTATCATTAGATGTTGATTTGAAAGTCTGGTCCGATAACAGCCCAGTAGAAATTGTTTAGACAACAAATGTTTTTGCATGGGACGGATGTCTCCTGATGCAGGTAGTCCATATGAACTTTAATAACGCATTTTGTATAGCAGTATTCTTTCTGTAGTCAATCTTATTTCATAGTACATCGCTCTTCTGGCGTGTCCGTTCTGATGCTTCATAGTTAAACACCGACTGGCCAATAGTCTTATTGGTAGTCAACACGGAATCTTTGTCTGCATACCGATTGTTGACTACAATTTACTTGAGGACACAATTTCGACTCGTACTTAGTCACAAAATATGAGTTGCATGTGCTGAGGACGTGTAAAGGCTGTAAATTATGACACCAAGTAATTCGGTATGATTGGTGGTGGGTATTGTTACGCCATCATTGCTTACACTAAACTTTCCGCATAATTCCGCTTTCCATACAGTGAATGCATTAGATTTGGTGGTGGTGATCTTTAAATTTCTTGTAGCGAAATAAGCTGCAAGATCTGTAAGGTAGAAGATCAACCTTTCGCATATGTCATCAACGTGGGCACCATAATCCTCCACATATGATCCAGATCCCGTCCGGAGAGTTTGGAATAGAGAATAGGAAAGGTGAAACAGTACATTATATATCACCCAACCTTGGGGTCTACCTGTTTCACTTTATGGGGCTTCGACTCCAAATAAGATATAAGTTTCGGTAATAGGAATAATTCATAATCGAACTTTGATACGGCAGTAGGGATGAGTTGGCTATAATCTCCAAAAGCGTGACATGGTTGACCGCATCGAAAGCTTTCATAGGCCATCCTTTTGCACATTTACACCTTGGACTTTTGACCAAACTTCGTCTAATATTTGTGGTAATGGCGTTGAAATCAATAGCCGTGCAGTGTAATTTACGGAATCCAAGATTAAGCTATTTTTTTAGACTTTAGGAACTAAGAATGTGTTTAGATACAGGTTGAGAATTTCGGTTAGATACTCGGCACCTGGTAACCAAATTCTCTGTAGAAATTTTTTCGTGGCCCAGTATCTAATACGAATCCCATTTATTTTCCTTGACCAACCAGTTCCGTGATTCTAGTGTTTGAGGAATGGGTGCGATGAATCTCATCGCGCTTGTCTGCGACTGCCCAACGTAAATGAGATATTCGACAAGCATGTAGAAGGGAGGGGTTACTGCCCTAATAATGTTTCAGAACGTCACTTAAATCTAAGAAGATCTCAGTTGTGTGAAACGTCGATTAATGTACTCTCTGAAGGCAGTCCAATTGGGTTTCTTCTGATTGGTGACCTTCCAATATAGAGAGATAAAGAAGTCGGAAGGTGAGTTAGTGAGATATCTAATTGTGTAACCATATTTGTATATGGAGGTGGCGCTGCTTGTTAAGATCCATATACAAGTGGCTCGTTTCGGTGCTGTCATCTAATGCTGGTATTTTACCACCTTTCGTGATTAGCGTGATTAGAATAATACTTAGGTACGCCTCAGTAGATAAAGAAAAAGTGCAACCTTAGGATTATACAACAGGTTCAGAGAAAATTTTGTCTTAGCATAGGCGGAGCGATGAGGACCACTCCTACTAGGACAATGGAAATCATTCTAGATATCCGACACATAGAAATACATAAGTGTGAGGCAGCCATTGCGGCTATGAGACCTAAGGCGATGGGAGAATGGATAGAGGATAGGAGCAGGTCATACTATCGAGGTATAATCGAGGCGACGATAGGAAACCTGGAAGTAATCTAAGAAGTTTCCGATCGAATACCTGAGACGAAACTTGAGGTCGAGTGCGAGGCAGTGCTCCCAGCGGCACAGTCTTGGATTGACGGAGGGCTAGTTTTGCCAACTGGAAGATCATGTTACACGGATGGATCAAAGCTAGGAACAGACTGGGCCTGGGGGTCTACATTGAGAACCCTGAAGACTGAGATGTCTTAGACTACCTGACCATAATACGGTTCTGCAGGCGGAGATCCAGGCGATCACGAAATGTTTGAGGTGGTGTGGTGTTAACGCGAGGAACTCGAGTATGCACATCTTTGCAGACAGTAAAAAGGCCATAAGGGCAATAACAACCAGGACGGTAAGATCACGAACAGTGTTGGAATGTAAGTAGGAGATTAACGCCTTCTCTGAGGATGACAAAATCCGCATCGTTTGGATGCCGGGCCGGGAGAAAAGGGGAATGAAAGGGCTGACGATTTGGCAGTGAAGGCTAGAGAACTGCCGTCAAAAGACTTGGTTAACCCGAAGCCTTTCGAGTCGACGCGGTCCGAGTCAAGAGAGAAGACGAGGCTATTATTAAAAGGAATTAGGAAGGAGGCCATATAGCTTTCGGTATCATTACGGGACGCATAGGATTACGAGCTCACTTATATAAAATCTGTTCGGGAAGTGATAGCATGTGTGGGGCATGCGGGGATGATGAGACGTTGGAGCATTTCCTATGTCATTGCCGGCTTTCGCGTCTTACAGATAGCGGCACTTAGGTGGGGACACAATACCACCGTGGTATGGAGAACATTTAGGGATTTTATAAAAAGCACGTAATTTCTTACTTAGATTTGTTTTTCGAGCTTACTTTTTTAGTATTTAGAGCGTACAACAAGCCAGTACAGTAACTATTTTTGTGTTTCTTTTTCCAAGGGAAAGTGAGGTTTTGGAACCTTTTGTCAATGAGAAAGGGTAGTTTGGCCACCCTTTTTTAAGGGAAGGGGTTGCTATAGTAAATTTTTAAAGGAAAAGTGTAGTTTTAGTACATTTTCCAAGGAATTCAATTGTTTGAGGATCTTTTTCCACGGGAAAGTAGTTTTAGTATATTTTTCCAAGAGATATAGTAGTTTTTGTACCTTTTAGTGAAAGGGTACTTTTAGTGCCTGTTTCCAAAGAAAAGGGTGCTTTTAGTACTGTTTTCCAAAAAAAGGGTAGTTTAAGTAATCTTTTCCAAGAGGAATGATAATTTTATTGTAGTATCTTTTTACAAGGGAAAGGGAAGTTTTAGTAACTTTTTCCAAGGGAAAGGGTATTTTCAATGGAAAATGTAGTTTTAGTGGCTTTTTTCAAGGGAAAGGGTAATTTTAGTACATTTTTAAAAGCGAAAGGGAAGTATTAGTATCTGTGTCCAAGGGAAAGGTTGGTTTTAGTACCATTATCCAAGAAAACTTGTCAACGAAGCACTTTTTCCCAAGGGAAAGGGTAGTTTTGGCATCTTTTTCCAATAAGAAGTGTTGGTTTAGCACAATTTTCCAAGGGAAAGTGTGTTTTTATGCCATTTTCCAAGGTAAAGTGTTTCTAGTATCGTATTCCCAGGGACAGCTTTAATATCATTTTCCAAGGGATGGTTTTACTACCTTTTTTCTAATTGAAGGGACAGTTTAACCAAAATTTTCCAAGGTAAAGGAAAATTTTAGTAAATTTTTTCCAAGGGAAAATATAGTTTTAGTACATTTTTCCAAGGGAAAGTGTAGGTTTAGAAAATTTTTCCAACTAAAATGGCAGTTTTAGTACATTTTTCCAAAAGAAAACGTAGTTTTAGTACCTTTTTTCGAAGGAAAGGATAGTTTTAGAAACCTTTTCAAAGGAAAATGCTAATTTTTGTACCGTTTTCCAAGGAAAATTGTAGATTTTGCACTTTTTCAAATGGAAACGGCAGTTTTAGTACTTTTTTCCAAGAGAAAGGTTAGTTTTAGTACCCTTTTCCTTCCTAGTTTTGCTAACTTTTTCCGAGGAAAAGGGCAGTTTTAGTACACTTTTTAAGGGAAATGTTGGTTTTAGTACCTTTTTCCAATGGAGAGTTAGGATAGTTTCAGGCCTTCCTTCCTTCCTATCGTCGCTTCGATTATACCGCGATGGTATGAGTTGCTCCATCCATTCTCCCATCGCCTTAAGTCTCATAGCCGCAGTGGCTACCTCACACTTAATTTGTATGTCGATGGGTCGGATATCTAGAGTAGTTTCCAGAGCCCTATTGGGCGTGGTCCTGTTGTATGGTCCTTATGTTGCACTTTTTCTCCATAGCAGTCCCCCAAACTACTGAGGCGTAAGTAAGTATTGGTCTAATAACGTTCCAGTAGAGCCAGTGGACTATCCTAGGATTCAGGCCCCATACCTTTTTCCAAGGGAAAGGTTAGTTTTGGTACCTTTTTCCAAGGAAATGCTAGATTTAACACGATTTCCAAGGAAAATGTACCTATTTTCAGGTGAAAGGTTAGGTTTAGCGCTTTTTTCAAGGGAAGGGGAAGTTTTAGCACATCTTTAAAATAGAATGAAAAGTTTCAGTAAATTTTTCCAATGGAATGGGTAATTTTAGTACCTTCTGGCAGTTTTTGTGCCTTTCTCTTTTGTATCAATGAGATTAAACCTGAATCGTACAGCTCTCATTCAATTGAGAGAAGTCTGCCTGCTTTTCCCCATTGGAATGTTCATGGGACTTTGGGAAAAAAAACTGCCTTATCTTTTTCAATCAGGTGCTGTTATGTCACTAGTATCTGAGGTTCTATCGTCCCTTCTACCAAGATTGGCTTAAAAAGACAGTCGTCTACAACCAAATTAACAGTGTCTTTAGCGGTTCCTTCATATTCCGGTTATTGATAAAGCATCAGTTCGTTATACGGCTTTAATGGCTGCCATGGCTCTTTCAGTTTCGTTTTACCAGCCACCCTTTACAATTTACTTGTCCCCAGATTCAAGCCTAAATTAAAACAAGAGTAACATTTTCAAAATAACACATTTTATCTGTTTTCATTTTATTAACTGTAACATTTTACTGAACTGAAATGTTAAATCAACTTAAATTATTAAACTTGCTTCAAGCAATTCATTAACATTAATTCAAAAAAAAAAAGCTCAAAAAATGCGAGTAAATTCTAAAAATATTATATAAATGCAACTGACTTTTTTTGTTTGTTTGTGACAACAATAACGCTAAATACTGTACTCTGGAAAGCAATATTAAAGCTAGTAACAATATTAACATCAATGAGAGACTTTGAAATAGGTTGTCTAAGCTTAAAAGATAGTTCGAGATTGTGTTAGACCTTCGGCCAAAGGAAATGGTCTGTGTTAACTATAATACCCATACACATTATTACACACCAATGAAGCAAAATATTCAAGCTCTTAGAAAAATTGTCTACATTTTAGACATATGAATACGGATATGCCTATAGCAATGGTGGTGTACTTAAAATAATATTTCAATTTGGAACGTTTACGTTCAGCCAGGTATTCGTCGTAGTCAATGTATAGAGGATTCTTGGGTGGGCTAAATGAAGCTAGCTGTGTGTTTGAAATGAGAGGGAAGGAAATGATTCTTATCAATCTATGGGAAGTTATCATATGAAAAACTTACATATTTGGTGGTCTTTTTCAATTCCTTTATAGTACCTCGATAGCTTTTCAAGGTTTTTTGCAAGGCCTTCATATTCTCATTTGTTACAGGACCAAGAAGATTTTTTTCCAAATGATTCTTAACAAACTTTAATGTGGAATTAATAATTACCAAATGTTGCAAATGATTGGCTGTTATCATTAAAATTTCATAGAAACTATAGGAGGAAGACATAACATTAAAAACTTGAAGAAATGTGAATGAAATGAAACTGAAAACTTACTGTTCATGGGAAGATCTGTTCACTCGGGCTATGGATTTCTTTGACCAATGATGTAAATGGAAACTAGAATGAGGCAAGTAAAAATATCTGTAGTAATTTACAAGAAGTCGTAAAATAAAAAGTAAATAATAGCAATTCAGTTATTAGTAGATTCATGAGTTTTAGATATTTTACGATTTTTGGTACTTACTCCAACAATCCCTTCATAATCTTCATGCGATATATGGGAAATTGAATGCCCAACTCTTTCAAGCGTTGATCTTGCATGCACAAAAACTGCGACAATGGTACTCTTTCCTTGGCAAAGTACTCCAAAAAGTTTTCCATGCTAATCGATAGCAATATGGTATTGATTTCTTGAAAGTATTCAGGACATTCAGATTTAAGAAATATGCGTGGTATATAATCACGCAATGTATTGTAACCGAGATATTGTGAAGGCACAATAAATGCTTCCTTTTGTTTGGGAAAAATTTCGAGAAGATCATAAAATCCATGGAACTGTGCCACTTGTATGGGAGTATAGCCTTTCTTATTGGCTATAGTGTAGTTGACGCCAGCATCAATAAGGATTTTGACAATATCAGCACGATTATTTTCAATAGCATGAAATATTGGGGTGCATCCCTGATTGTCTACGGCATCAAAACTGACTTCCTTTAATAGCAACTTCACCACCTTAGTGTGGCCATTCTTACAGGCCAACATAAAGGGAGTAGTGCCATATTTATCGGCCACATTTACAACGGCACCATGCAATAACAGTATTTTGGCAATTTTCTCAATTACATCGGGATTATTGCACTGCGAGTCGCAGCAATTCATCAGTGGTGTAATGGAGTCTACTTGTTGGTTAACATCAGCCTGTTTCTCTTCTATCAAATACTCAACAATATCCAAGTTACCCTCCTTGCAGGCATGCAGCAATATGGTGAAGCCACCTGAAAATATCACATTGTCACCTTATTGCCATTTCCAGAAAACACTACTACTCACATCTCACGGGTTCATTGACATCCACATTGTTCAACTCAACTTGTTGCTTAATCTTTTCCAGATCTCCCTTCATAACAGCTTCGTATAGCTCGTCATCGTTTCTTTTGTACCAGTTGACCGAAGGTTTCTTCTTTATTATCTATGCAAGTGAAAAATGAATACCACCCCCAGCTCACCATTGCTTTAATACGCCCTTAAATTTGGTTGAGTGCATGAATGGAAAAATACTTACATCATCGCCAAAGGCAAATCCATCGTAGTAATCATCCTCAGAATCGGACTCTGGTGGTCTATAAACGACATTTCCTCTTCGAGACATAGCACTGAAGCATACTTTTTGCCAAAATAAATGAAGCTCTCTGATTTTTGCATGTAAACAATGGGCGATGCAAAACAAACTAAGGCAGGCATGTTTTACACAAAGCGACAAGCGGCATATGCCAGTGTTGTATTTGGAAATAAAGTTGCAAGCATGATACAATTAGTAGGTAAAGCTCAGTTAGCAGCTCTATCAAAATTTTAGTTAGCAAACATAAGGTGAACAACGGAGGCCACCGTAGAGCATAGGTTAGCATGTCCGCCTATGACACTGAATGCCTGGGTTCGAAACCTGGCGAGAACACCAGAAAAAGTGCGGCAAGCCGTTCAGATTCGGCTATAAAAGGGAGGTCCGTTATTCTTGAGCTTAAATTTGAATCGGACAGCACTCATTGCTTTTTTACTTTCATGTCGGAATCCTTGTATGAAGACCCAGCTCATGACATGGCGTTGACTAGAGTTCCCGAATATCATGATGTTCCGCCAAAAATGGTGGGCACAGGTCCCATATGTTAATCAACTTACTAAACATATAAAAGGGGGTGGTTACTGCAGTGTTGGTGGCATGGTCACTATCTGTAAATGGATATCTATCTGTCAGGACATTCTGGCCTAAAGTCTGGCTTCAGATAACCCAAAAGAGGTCAGTGTGTGGTATTACAGGGTTGTAATCCAGCACAGGATGGCTCTGAGCATCACCAGGGTTGGGACTATGAGCTCCAATTTGCTTGGTGTTGATCGTCATCACGAGAAGCGCAGCTGGGAACAACCGGGCGCATCCATAGGTTGCATATAGTAGGGGGCTTCGAATACGGATTAGCTGCAATTGCAATCGCGGACAATCAGCGATATCGATTGGAGACTCTTAAGGCCAAAACAGAATGAGCGCATTGAGCTTTGTTTTTGAGCGTTAAAAAATGCAACTCTGCAAAAAAAAAAACCCAAAGTTAAAGAATTTTAAATTTTGACGTCTGAAATCGAGCGTCATTCTGTGTTGCCACCAGTGAAGTAGTTTTTTTTGGCGTCAAAGTTAAAATTTGTTTAAATTTAGTGCTTTTTTTGTGGGTTCTATTTGCAGAGTTGCATTTTTCGTCCAATACTCAAAAAAAAAAATAAAAAAATTTCCCTCGGAAAGGCACTAAAAAATAACATTAGTTACCAAAACTAATGTTTTCCTTGGCAAAAGGTACTAAAACTACCCATTTCATTTGAAAAAGAACTAAAGCTACGCTTTCTCTTGGGAAAAGGTACTGAAACTAACCTTTCCCTTAGGTAAAGTTACTTATACTAACCATTCGCTTGGAAAAATGTGGTAATATAACCATTTTCCTTGGAAAAAGGTACTAAAACTTAACTTTTCCTTATGAAGAGATACTCAGTCTAACCTTTTCCCTGGGAAAGATACTAAAACTAAATTTTCCCTTGATAAAAGTTTCTAAAACTATCCTTTCCTTTGGGAAAAGGGTCCAATTTCCCTAGGGAAAAGCTACTAAAACTAACTTTTCACTTGCAAAAAGTTACTAAAAATTCCCTTTTCCATGGGAAAAAAGTACAAAAAATTCTCTTTCCTTGGGAAAAGGTACTAATATTACCGTTTCTTTTGGCAAAATTCACTAAATATTTCTCTTTCCTTGAAAAAATGTACTAAAATTACAGTTTTTTCGGCAAATTGTGCTAAAATTACCGTTTCTCTTGGAAAAAGGTACATAGCATCACATTCCCTTGGGAAAAGATATTAAAGCTAAGCTTTCCATTGCGAAAAAGTAAACAATTACCTTTTCCTTGGGACAAGGTTCTAAAATTACCCTTTCTTTCGGAAAAATGCAATAATAATTCTCTTTTCCTTTGGAAAATGTACTAAAATCACCGTTTTTTCGGCAAAATGTGCTAAAAGTACGGTTTTTCTTGGAAAAAGGTACTTAGCTTCAGATTCCCTTGGGAAAAAGTACTGAATCTAACCTTTCCCTTGGAAAAAGGTACTAAACCTACCTTTCCCTTGGAAAAAGGTGCTTAAGCTGCACTTTCCCCTGGAAATAGGTACTGGAATTGCCCTTTGCATTAAAAAAGTACTAAACCTATCATTTCCCTAGGAAAAAATTATTAAAGTAACATTTTCCCTTGGCAAAAGGCCGTTTTCTTTGAAAAAGTTACTAAAACTGCCCTTTCGATGGCAAAAAAGTACTAAACCCACCATTTCCATTGGAAAAGGGTACTAAAACTCTCCTTTTCTCGGAAAAATGTACTAAAATTACCATTTCCCTTGGAAAAGGGTACTTAAGCTCACTTTCCTTTGGGAACTGAACTGAAACTGCCCCTTGGAAAAATACTAAATCTATCCTTTCATAAGGAAAACAGTACTTAATCCTCTCTTCCCCTTAGAAAATGGAAGTAAAATTAAATTTTTCCTTGGAAAAGGGAGCAAAATCAACCCCTCCGCTTGGAAAAAGGTACTAAGACTACCCTAAAAATTACCTTTCTATTGGAAATAGTTACTAACTTTCCTTTTCCTTGGAAAATGGTACAATAACTACTCTTTTTCCTTCTATAAAGGTATTATAACTACCCTTACCTTTACGAAAAGGTACTAAAACTACCCTTTTCCTTGGAAAAGGTACTAAAACTATTCTTTTCCTTGAAAAAGGTACTAAAACTACGCTTTTCCTTGGAAAAGGTACTAAAAAAAACCTTTTCCTTGGAAAATGTACTATAACTATCCCTTCTCTTAGAAAATGTACTAAATTTAACCTTTCCTAACCTTTGGTAGTGGTACTAAATTTACCCTCTCCCTTGGGAAAGGTACTAAAACTACCCTTCTTCTTTCTTGGAAAAAGGTGCTAAAACTACGCTTTCCTTTAAAAAAAGTTACTGAAGCTACCCTCTCACTTGGGAAATGTACTAAAATTGATCTTTCCCTCTAAAAAAGTACTAAAACTACATATTCCTTTGGAAAAAGTATCGGAACTACATATTCCCTTGGAAAAAGTACCAAAACTACCCTTTCCTTTGGAAAAGTGTACTAAAACTACCCTTTGCCTTGAAAAAAGTTAAACAAACTACCATTTGCATTGGAAAAAGGTACTAAAAATACGATTTATTTCGGAGAAAGGACAAAAACTACCCCTTGGTTTGCAAAAAAGAAAAATTTTTCTAAAACTACCTTTTATCTTGCAAAAATTTACAAAAAATAACCTTTCCTTTGGTAAATTATACTTTACCTATCCTTTCTCTTGGAAAATTATACTACACGTATCCTTTTTCTCGGAATACGGTACTAATACTACCCTTTGCCTGGCAAATATTATAGTAAAACTTGCTTTTCCCTTGGGAAAATATACTAAATCTACCCTGAAATGAAAATCCCCTAAAAGGGTACTACGATAAAATTACCGTTTCCCGTGGAAAAAACGTTCTAAAACATGATATGAATCCGACACCCATTTTTGTGTTTTCAATATAAAGGATATGACAGTAATAGATTGAATGTTTGGTTTGGAGTTGCACTCTTTTCCAGCTTTTGAAATGAACATCTCCTTTGTGTGTTCAATTCCATAGGTTTATAATACATATGACAAACTTTTCATTTTCATATATTTTCTTAAAAATCCTAGAGATAGGACTAACATAAGTAAAACACCAATATTTTCAATTTGTATATCAAAATATATCTTCAAATGCTAATTCAATTCATATAAAACTCACTTAATCTAGAATACAATAAGGTCCAACTTTGATCATACTTTCATGATAAAGTTTTGTTTTTATCACAAATTGATTGGGGGAAGAAATATAGAAAAATATATTGTATAAAAAATCCCTCTTCGTTATTTGTTCGAGTACTACTTCATATGGCATGACCATAAATGAGGTACCAGATAATCCGTCCAACTTTCATAGGAATCTTTAGGACAGTTTTTACTTGCAAAGTATTCCATGCTATATAGGGAAATCATCAGGCAGTTGCCATAGATTAGGGTAAACCACAGCATTATGTTTCCCAAATTTTTAGGTGCAAAACGTGTTATAAAGATCATCAAGACCCCAATGACGCCAAAGAATACAAACATTACAGGAAAGAAGACTTGCAAAGCATAGCCCAGCACATATTCATGAAACAAAGCCGATATGGTGAATACTGTCAAGGATGAGGCCAGCTTGGAGCCCTTGAAGACATGCAAGTAGAAGTCCTTATAGATGTACTCATACAGCCAGTCATGCACCACAACATTCCAGTTGCGATAATATGTCTCATAATTGCTGGCCGTCCACCAGTCCTTATAGAACATGCGATCACCGAATCTTAAAAGCTCTGCGGTAAAGTTTAGCCAAGAGTGAAGTATCAAATAGAAGCCACATAGATATATGATTATGCAGGGCATAAGCATGCCGAATAATTTGACGATCATGGAGCCAGCATTAAGTTCTTCTCTTCCCATGTTGGCAAAATGTACTCGTATATGGCGTTCATGTATGTAGCTATAGAGAAAGGCCACAGCTACTACCTCCAGTAGACGGGAAGCAGCAAATTTCCAACGTATAACCGCTGTGCGAGGGTAATTATCACGGTACAGTAGGGTAGGAGCAAACAAATAATACAAATACTTTTGGAATGGCGGTACTGCAGCTTCGGATCTAGTATCGGAATCTGTTTTTACCTTGCCTTGTACTACCCTGCCACTGACAGTTCTCACAAACCCATGCATCTTCATTAACATTCGAATACTTTCCAGCAGCAGCACACAAGCCGAAACATAGGGCAGATCTAGGCTTAAACAGATTTTTGGAGGCAAATAGGTGAATATTACTTGACTGGTGATGTACAACAGAAGGCATGAGTAGGACCATACGCTCTGAAGGGTTTCTAAATAAAAACAAAGTTGGGGATTAGAAATATTGCATTAGATATGAACATAAGAAGTGTTTTCCCTTTACCTTGCTTACGAAGTTTCGAACGAACATGGGCCCATATCTGAATGGCAACATATATACTGAACACAAACGTCATTTGGAGCATCCATATACCGAATACGTTATCTATTTTTCCAAAGCCCTTCTTGAATGTTCCCAAACCAAATGTTACACTGAAAAGAAAAAAAAGAAGAGATAAGTTCGAATGAGTCCCAATTTTCTATGATGGTGAGAACATCAGAAAAAATTTTCAGCGGTGGTTTCATAGTAGTCCTCCTTCAAGGATACGTTGATTGAATTTAGGGATAATAAACCCAATCCCCGCAACGAAGAGCAGGAAGGAAATCCTATTCTTTACCAGGCTCTCACGTTGATGATATCTGCGATAAGTTGATAGTCTTTCCGCTAGTTCCATACGTTGAAACGGAAAATAGAAGCTCAGTCCCTTTTAGGACCATAGTTGTAATATGGTAGTTGGCATCGAAATACTGGCTGTACCAGAAGGAGGGCTTTCCGATTCATACATGGTCTCTAAATCGAAGAACAAGCACTGCAATTTACCATGGGCCAAGTCATTGATGCTATACTGCCAAGTTGTCCAAGGCGTTGGTGCTAAATTAAATCTCTACCTTGATGTAGAAGCAGTTAAAATTAAACAGAGACTCAAATTCCGAAGCAAGCTTTTCAATTTGGGCACTCGAAATATACTCTAGGTCTGGAAATTGGTTAAATAAGTGTCACGTTGTCCAAGGCTTTGGCGCTAAATTAAATCCCTACTTTGATGCAGAAGCAGTTAAGATTAACCAGAGTCAAATTCCGAAACAAGCTTTTCAATTTGGGCACTCGAAACTTTCTCTATGTCTGGAAAGTCGTAAAATAATTTCGTTTCGCCACTTGGTACTTGAAAACATTGCCTACTGCCAGCCACCTACTTTGAGATCATTTTCAATACTTCTCTCCACGTGGTACTAGACCGCTCGAAGGCCTTGTTTACGGCCCGCCCTCCACTTAGCACTTGATCAATCGAAATCTTTGCTTAGGTCTAGCTCTCCGCTTGGCACTTGATCAGGCAAAGTCCTTGCTTTCTGTCAGTCAATCACTTTGAGGTAAGTGAAACCACGACCCTCCAAGTGGTTCTCGAATCATCGAAAAGTCACTAACCATAATGTGAAACAGGGAGATTTCGAAGTTAGTGTGATATAATCCGCACTGTTTAACCTCCACCTATGGTATTAGGCTCTCACTTTGACGACATTTTCGATAGGTTGAATCTCCAGCGCGAAAGTACTACGCTGGCAAATCTTGTGAGACAGATTGGCGTCATAATATCGGCTATATACTGTGGTGAAACGGAACAACGGAAACGTGGTACAAAAAGCATTGCCATTCGAGAAAGTAATCGTGTTTGATAATCTTGTAGTTTTTCTATCCGGCTTGTTCCTTACATCTTTCAAATATCTATGTTGCATAAACTAATCCAATTTCAGTATAGTAAGAATAACCTCAAGTGATTTCAAATCATAAAGGATGAAGACAAAGAAAATATAGGCAAAACATTTTTTCGTCTCGCGATTTAAAAACCCGGAACAGGTCTCCTTATCTTCACATTTTAATTCTATTGGTTAATCATTTTCATAGTTAATTGCAGATAAAAAAGGTTTTTCAAAACTGAACCATAGTGCGTATGATTGATAAAAATAATATGCAGATAAAAAAGGTTTTTTAAAACTGAACCTTAGTGCGTATGATTGATAGAAATAATATGCTGTTGCCTTGGTGTCCTTTATACTTGCTAAACTGAAAGAGATAGTAGCTGCAAATTTGAGGCAAAGTTTCAGCGTAAACTATACGCTTTCGCGCTAAGTATGAAAGGGTGCAAACAATTTGAAAGGTTATATAACAATGTCATATAGTACGTCCGTCTGTCTGGCGAACGTATGATAACGTAACTAACTCATAATACCGACTACCAACTCTGGTGGTTGCCGAGCGCTGTCTACAACCAGAAACTTGCTACAAAAAGGAATTTAAATTCGATAAAGCCTTCGAACTTGATTGTTTGTTTACACATCTTCCCATTTTAAATCTATCGGTGAGACATTTTCAAAGTTAGTGGCAGATAAAAAAAAATTAAAACTGAACCATAGTGCGTATGATTGATAAAAATTGTATGCAGTTGTCTTGATATCCCTAATACTTCCGAAACTGAAAGCGATAGTAGCTACAACTTTGAAGAAAAGTTTTAGTGTACACTATTAGCTTTCGCGCCAGGCATGAAAGAGTGCAAAAAATTCGAAAGATTATGTAATAATGCCACATTGTTTGTCCGTCTGTCTGTCGTATGATAACTGTTAAACTTATGAATTTATAAACCTGAAATTTTGCATGTCTTCTCATTGATTATGTATGCCTTCGCGAATAGATACTGTCAGTTGCCCTACAGGAAAATATATCTAAAGGTCTTGTTGTTTACTATATATCTACACATTTTAATTTCCAACCAAGTCTTTTTACTGAACTGAACCATAGTGCGTATGATTGATACACATTATATGCAGTTGTCTTGATATCCTTTATACTTCCGAAACTGAAAGCGATAGTAGCTACAACTTTGAGGTAAAGTTTTAGTGCACACTATTAGCTTTCGCGCCAAGTATGAAAGAGTGCAAGAAACTTCCCATTTTAGTTTCATTGGTGATTTCATTTTCAAAGCTATAACAAAGATTTTTAAAGCTGAACCATGGTGCGTATGATTGATAAAAAATTGTGTGCAGTTGTCTTGATATCCTTTATACTTCCGAAACTGAAAGCGATAGTAGCTACAACTTTGAGGCAAAGTTTTAATGCACACTTTTAGCTTTCGCGCCAAGTATGAAATGGTTGAAACAATTTTAAGGATTATATAATAAAGCCATATTGTATGTCCGTCTGCCTGGCGAACGTATGATACCTTTTAAACTATTGTAAAAGTAAGTTTACATTGCCCACTAAATCCGGATTTATGGCCTCTTCGAGATTTAAATGCTAAATCCAGTGTTTTTTCTGGAGGTTTTACCATTAAAAAAATAAATCCCATTTTTGCAAGATTTATTTTTAAATCCCAAATAAACCCGATTTCATGCCTCGATCGATAAAAGTACCAAAATATGCAACTGTTTTCAACAATTGTGTATGGATGTGTGTGATATGCACATTCTTGTATACGCATGTACGCTTGTGTATGTCACTTAAATCCCCAATAACACAATGTAAACGGACAGGGTTTGTTTTTGTATTTAGTTAAGTCCAGATCTAAAAAATTTCAATGTAAACGTGATAAAATGTACTTATAAGCCTGAACAGTCACTCCCAGTAGCGTCCTTTAGATTGATGACTTTGTAGACCTCCTAAACTAAAGTTTAGTCCGCAAGGCTATTTGTTGAGTAATTTTTGAATCAAATTTTAACCCTGGTACGCACACTAGAATACGATTTAACAGATGCGGCTCTCTGCTACATGAATATTGTTAAATCAGATTTGGTCCTTAAAATCCTGGCATCGGTGTGAGCGAATAAGGACATCACTGTTCTCATGTAAAGTGTGAAACCTTTTGTCACAACAATTTCGATAACACTGCGTAACAAATATAGAGTCAAGGTCTGAGGGTGGGAAATTCCAAGCCAAGGTGATGGTATTTGGTCAGTAGAACAAACCCCCAAAAGAGTTCAGAGATCTCTGGCCAATCTTTTTAGGGCTCTTTAAATATGGAATATGAAAAGGAGACAAAGGTCCACATATTTTGGGATATATCTAAGATATATCAGAGATGGATGGACCGATTAATGCGAATTTTTGTTTGTACTTTAAAAGTAACCAAAATCACAAATCTTCTAAACGAAAACCCTACAAGAGGGCATATAGAACAAATAAGATCCGTTCTGGACGATATTCTGCATGGATGTCCGAAAGTCTAACATACCTAACTTTAAATTTTTGCAAAATTGGGTCCCAAATCATACATCGGTAGATAGGTCTATATGTCAGCTATATCCAAATATTGTCGCATCTGAACCTAACGAAATAGGTGAATGGACTTAATACAACTCACAGTACCAAATTTCAGCGAAATCGGGTAATAAATAAACATTTTGGGGTCGATAGACTTTTGATTCGGGAATAGATTTTAATGGCAGGGTAAGATAGGGTATGATCTTGACCGTACTTGGCACGGATATAGAGGAGATTACCACAACTTACTATGCCAATATTCAGCGAAAATAGGGAAAAAATCATATTCTATAGCCCTAAAAACTTATATCGGGAGAATGGTATGTATGTCAGCTATATCCAAACACGGATCTATCTGGTATATACTCGATACACAAGCTGAAAAGCCTATCACAGCTCACTGTAACAAATTTATGCGTTCAAATAACTGCATCAACTGCCACATCAAGATATAGCCCATCTTAGAACTTTTTCATTTTCAAAGACTTGCGGCGTGTTTTCAGCAGATGAAGGGACGGACGGACATTGATAGATCGCTTTAGAATTTTATGAAAACCCGCAATATATACTTTATATATTGGGTTGCCCAAAAAGTAATTGCGGATTTTTTAAAAGAAAGTAAATGCATTTTTAATAAAACTTAGAATGAACTTCAATCAAATATACTTTTTTTCTAAAGCAAGCTAAAAGTAACAGCTGATAACTGGCAGATGAAGGAATGCAATTACAGCGTCACAAGCTGTCAACAAATTTGTCAACGCCGACTATATGAAAAATCCGCAATTACTTTTTGGGCAACCCAATACAACTCACAGTTCGAAAATCGGGTAATAAATAAGCATTTTATGGTTAATAGACTTTCGATTCGATTTTAATGGCAGTTGTAAAGGGTGATTTTTTTGAGGTTAGGATTTTCATGCATTAGTATTTGACAGATCACGTGGGATTTCAGACATGGTGTCAAAGAGAAAGATGCTCAGTATGCTTTGACATTTCATCATGAATAGACTTACTAACGAGCAACGCTTGCAAATCATTGAATTTTATTACCAAAATCAGTGTTCGGTTCGAAATGTGTTCAAATTTTGACAAATTTTGTTCAGCGATGAGGCTCATTTCTGGTTGAATGGCTACGTAAATAAGCAAAATTGCCGCATTTGGAGTGAAGAGCAACCAGA
Source organism: Stomoxys calcitrans (assembly GCF_963082655.1). Classification (NCBI taxonomy): domain Eukaryota; kingdom Metazoa; phylum Arthropoda; class Insecta; order Diptera; family Muscidae; genus Stomoxys; species Stomoxys calcitrans. The sequence goes on along the minus strand of NC_081556.1, from coordinate 13,755,417 downwards.
AGCCGTTCAAGAACTGCCCATGCATCCCGAAAAATGCACTGTTTGGTGTGGTTTGTACGCTGGTGGAATCATTGGACCGTATTTTTTCAAAGATGCTGTTGGACGCAACGTTACGGTGAATGAACACATTTCGAACCGAACACTGATTTTGGTAATAAAATTCAATGATTTGCAAGCGTTGCTCGTTAGTAAGTCTATTCATGATGAAATGTCAAAGCATACTGAGCATCTTTCTCTTTGACACCATGTCTGAAATCCCACGTGATCTGTCAAATACTAATGCATGAAAATCCTAACCTCAAAAAAATCACCCTTTATATAAATAGAGTACCATCTTGACCGTACTTGGCATGGATATAAAGGAGACTACCACAACATACTGTGCCAATATTCGGGGATAAATCACATTCTATGGCCCCAAAAACTTATAACGGAAGAATGGTATATATAGCAGCTATATCCAAACATCGATCTATCACACAAGCTGAAAAGCCTATCACAGCTCACTCTTCCAAATTTCTGCGTTCAAACAAAATCACCTTTTATACCTCTAAGGTCTGAAACCTCCAGGTCGGTCTATATGAGGGCTACATCAAGATATAGCCCATCTTCGAACTTCATTTTCAAAGACTGTAGCGTGTTTTCAACAGATGAACCGACGGACGGACATTGATAGATCGCTTTAGAATTTTATGAAAACTCAGAATATATAGTATAACTTTATATATTTCGATATATTACAAAGGGAACAACAAAATGAATATATCCCCATTCTTAGGTGGTGCGTATGAAAATTAAAATTCTACTCACCTTCCATTGACAAAATAATCATGTGTTATGTTGTTCAACAAAAAGATCAAAAATATTATATAGAATATATGGTATATAGTCTTCATGTGATCCACTTCCAAAAGGGCAGTCAAATAGGATTCGCGGGTAATAAAGATTTTATCGGGAAGTGTGCGTAGACGACCTCGCTTTGAAATATCTTTCGCCACATTGTTTGCTTCATGTTCCGATTTTCTCGATGCTTGCGATTTTTGGGTTTCGTCGCTAGTGCTAGCATCCGCATTCTTTACATGGTCTTCTTCATTGCATGTTTTACGATCTGTTGTCTGCCCACTGTTTGGAGATGTTTTGCCTGCGTCAGTCTTTGATGATGACGATGTTGATTTTAAGCGCAAACGATTACTCCAGGTGTTTGATTTATGCTGTGTCTGTGGTTTGGCAAAATTTCGAAATTCGTGAGCCTGCAACTCTTGTTGGCGCAGTTGTTCCATGACCTCGTCTATCATGCCGGACATACGTTTTTGTACATCACGCAAAACGTTTGTCTGGAATGCTTCCAGTTTGTGACGCACGAAATGCAATTCCATATTTTGATCGGTTAGGGCAGTTGATTCTAAAAAAAACGTTGGAAGAGAGTGGTAAGATCATAAATTATAAGGGAAATAACTTAAAGGGTGTTTTTGTAAGCATGGTTTCTTGAGTTTGATAATAACTCAAATTTGCTACATATATTCAACATTTTTATTGCAATCAATAAATTGGTCTTTGCCATTTACTTTATAAAAATAACTTCATGTAAATGTTGTCTGCGGTACTAGTTCAAGTGGTCATTTCGTAAGGTTAAATTTTGCATCACTTTGGGTTTTTTACAGTCGTCTTTGAAGAAAAATGCACGGGTGATGACACCAGTCCATAAATCACAGCAAACTGTTGTTTTTTCGGAATGCATTGGTAACTCTTGTTCAGCATGTTACTATTCTTCACTATTCTTGTTTACGTATTCATTTACGTGGAAATGGTCCTACCGGTGATAACACCAGTCCATAAATCACAGCAAACTGTCGTTATTTTCGGGTGCATTGGTAACTCTTCTTCACTTCCAATTCAGTTTCCTATCCAAAATCACACCTAAGTAATTGACCTTTTCAGATGTCGAAATCGTCTTATTGAGGAAACGTGGTGCGTTAAATTAGCCCACCTTCGTCTTCCTTGTCAACAGGCAGATATCGAAATCGTCTTATTGAGAAAACGTGCTGCGTTAAATTCGCCCATCTTCGTCTTCCTTGTGAACAGGCATTTTTCAGTCTTCTCAGAGTTAACATTGAGACCTCTGGGTCTAGCCCGGTCATATGCCATATGTAAGACACTTTCGGCCCTTCTGCATAGCTCGTTCGGATTCTTACTCCTTAGAAGTGTTATAGCATCGTCTGCGTAGCAGACGGATTCAAATCCCTCCTCAGTCAGCATCCGTAATAGGTCATTTATGGTGGTCACCCATAGGAGTGGCGATAAAATGATGTGTGTGAAGATAAATTCCGAATTTAACTAGCAGAGACACAAACCGCTTTGTTAACAGAGTGCGAGAGAGAGTAACAGAAGTATTAACAGAGATCCACTGAGGGGTTAGCAGAGCTCTGTAAATACTTAACACAACCAAAAAACAAGAGAAATTAATTAAATTTCTTACTTTTTATCAATTTTTGCAAATATTTGTAAAAAAAAAGTAAAACCATAACAAAATTTGGAGTAAAATATCAATGCTTTGAATCAAAAACACCAAATTAAAAATATCTATTACCGTAGTACTGAGAAAAATGAAAAATTTATAAAAAAAATATTCTGGGCAGGATTATGACCAATGGTCCTGGAGGACATCTAAGAATTCTACAAGGTACTACCATACATCGTTGGAAAGGTCACGACAGGAGCTTTCCAAAACATGTCCTTATTCGAAAATCGAGCAGTTGGTTTTTTCAAATTCCTGTCTTTTTTTAAGAATTTCTCGAAAAAAAATCTGGACAGGATTATGGCCAACGCTCCTGGAGGACATCTAAGAATTCTACAAGGTACTACCATACATCGTTGAAAAGGTGACTATGTGTGCTTTCCAAAACATGTCTTTATTCGAAAATCGAGCAGTTGGTTTTGTCAAATTCCTGTCTTTTTTAAAAAAAAATCTGGACAGGATAATGTCCAATGCTCCTGGAGGACATCTAAGAATTCTACAAGGTACTACCATACATCGTTGGAAAGGTCACGATGTGTGCTTTCCAAAACATGTCCTTATTCGAAAATCGAGCAGTTGATTTTTTCAAATTCCTGTCTTTTTTAAAAAAATTCTGGAAAAAAAATCTGGACAGGATAATGTCCAATGCTCCTAGAGGATATCTAAGAATTCTACAAGGTACTACCATACATCGTTGGAAAGGTGACGATGTGTGCTTTCCAAAACATGTCCTTATTCGAAAATCGAGCAGTTGGTTTTTTCAAATTCCTGTCTTTTTTAAAAAAATTCTCGAAAAAAAATCTGGACAGGATAATGGCCAATGCTCCTGGAGGACATCTAAGAATTCTACAAGGTACTACCATACATCGTTGGAAAGGTGACGATGTGTGCTTTCCAAAACATGCCCTTATTCGAAAATCGAGCAGTTGGTTTTTTCAAATTCCTGTCTTTTTTAAAAAAATTCTCAAAAAAATTCTTGAAAGGATTATGGCCAACACTCCTGGAGGACATCTAAGAATTCTACAAGGTACTACCATACATCGTTGGAAAGGTGACGATGTGTGCTTTCCGAAACATGTCCTTATTCGAAAATCGAGCAGTTGGTTTTTTTCAAATTCCTGTCTTTTTTAAAAAAATTCTCAAAAAAATTCTGGAAAGGATAATGGCCAATGCTCCTGGAGGACATCTAAGAATTCTACAAGGTACTACCATACATCGTTGGAAAGGTGACGATGTGTGCTTTCCAAAACATGTCCTTATTCGAAAATCGAGCAGTTGGTTTTTTCAAATTCCTGTCTTTTTTAAAAAAATTCTCAAAAAAAATTCTTGAAAGGATTATGGCCAACGCTCCTGGAGGACATCTAAGAATTCTACAAGGTAGCTACCATACATCGTTGGAAAGGTGACGATGTGTGCTTTCCAAAACATGTCCTTATTCGAAATCGAGCAGTTGGGTTTTTTCAAATTCCTGTCTTTTTTAAAAAAATTCTGGAAAAAAATCGGGACAGGATAATGTCCAATGCTCCTGGAGGACATCTAAGAATTCTACAAGGTACTACCATACATCGTTGGAAAGGTGACAATGTGTGCTTTCCAAAACATGCCCTTATTCGAAAATCGAGCAGTTGGTTTTTTCAAATTCCTGTCTTTTTTAAAAAAATTCTCAAAAAAAATTCTTGAAAGGATTATTGGCCAACACTCCTGGAGGACATCTAAGAATTCTACAAGGTACTACCATACATCGTTGGAAAGGTGACGATGTGTGCTTTCCAAAACATGCCCTTATTCGAAAATCGAGCAGTTGGTTTTTTCAAATTCCTGTCTTTTTAAAAAAATTCTCGAAAAAAAATCGGGACAGGATAATGGCCAATGCTCCTGGAGGACATCTAAGAATTCTACAAGGTACTACCATACATCGTTGGAAAGGTGACAAGTGTGTGCTTTCCAAAACATGCCCTTATTCGAAAATCGAGCAGTTGGTTTTTTCAAATTCCTGTCTTTTTTAAAAAAATTCTCAAAAAAATTCTTGAAAGGATTATGGCCAACACTCCTGGAGGACATCTAAGAATTCTACAAGGTACTACCATACATCGTTGGAAAGGTGACGATGTGTGCTTTCCGAAACATGTCCTTATTCGAAAATCGAGCAGTTGGTTTTTTCAAATTACCTGTCTTTTTTAAAAAAATTCTCAAAAAAATTCTGGAAAGGATAATGGCCAATGCTCCTGGAGGACATCTAAGAATTCTACAAGGTACTACCATACATCGTTGGAAAGGTGACGATGTGTGCTTTCCAA